>NW_009598534.1:190776-216806 GCF_000690535.1 Cariama cristata | reverse complement strand
CACGTAGTACAATCTGTCCGCCCTTTCCAGGAAATCTAGGATGGACAGGAATCAAGCTAAAAGACAGGCTGGAAATACACCACTACATGTCAGAAAGATGCATTTGTGATAATAATCCTGACAACTGCACTGTGCTAATTACTCATGAGTTAAACACACACATCTCAGCGGTTTCAGAATGGTCATCCATTAGTTTGTAAAAGACTTTGAGACAAAATCTGCTAAATAAACGGAAGCCACCACAATTACCAATTATAGCTGTTATAACAGACTCATGTAAGTTGCTCGATGTGAAGATGATAGAGATTATTTCTTTAGAATCTCCAGCTTTCCAACATCATTACCAGCTTTAAATAGACTTTTCATATGACCATATTCACTGGTAATGACGTCTCCCTTACAGGAGGAACATGGCACCTAACTAGAATATAACAGCTAAAAAAAACCATTCTTAACACTACATTGGGCTTATTTAGAGAAACAATCTTTTCAAAAGATTGTTCAAAAGAACAATCTTTTTTTCCAAATAAATCCCTCAAAATAATTTGATACCTTCAAGTCCATTTATTGGACTACTGCTTATTTAGAAGTTATTGGATTTTTAATGTGAGAAAAAGAAAAACAGGTTAGACAACAGTCCGCTGTTTTACAGACAATTTCTTCTAAGAGGTCTGATTTTCAAGTGTGAATAAACACAGAAAATAAATGTTCTTATCTCATTTTCACTAACAGGATATGTAACATATAGGCATTGTCCTTACAAATACACCTTTTTTTCCTCCATGTCATTTTAAAGACACTTCTGTAGCTAGCATCACTAACAGAGGAAAGGAATACACTTTCTTCACTTAGTCTATACCTGCCACAGGAGCTCAAAAATCAGTGTACAGGAGCCGCCTTTGGAGATGAGCTAATGTTCTCTTTACTTTGCACCATTCAGCCAAACCAGAGTTTATAAAACAACAGCTCTTTATGAGATTTCCAGTTACATTAATTGTTGGTCACAAAAGTTCAAAGAAAAACAGGTATTTATAGCTCAATTCATGTTTCTTTCTTTTTTCTTTTTTTTTTTTTTTTTTTCCACACACTTTTACCACAACACTTTCCAATTGGGTTCCCATGAGCACACTGAAAACAGAGTTATACCCGCTTCCTGCTGCGGCAACCTCCTTAACCACTTCACTCCTGGTGCTTCTTGCTCTTTTTCTTTTTCCAGTGTTCATGTCTTTTCATTGTTTTCCCCAGTGTGTCACATTTGCATTTTCCCACATCACTTTATCATTCATCTTTGCTCTATTCAGCCACCCGCACAATAATTAAAATGGTGTGGGAAATGAACTATATATACAAAAATACATAGATATATACAAACACACATACCCCTGTGTGTATATATAGATACATATATATAAACAAACCACACTGGGAAAACTTTTATTCAAACCAAAAAACTACTTTTCAGTAGAAAAATTACTTGCTAAATGTAGTCATTTTTAAAAACAGGGAAAAGGGAGGTGGTAGCTTTTCAGATAGGTATATCATATATTTCCCTATTCCACTGAAGAACTGATATTCATAAACATTTATTTATAACAATGTAATCAGCATATTGATTATATTAAGCAATCCCTGTAAATCTCTATAAGCTGAGGTTAACAATGGCTTTTCAAATGCCATTAACCATCACCTTGCAGCTTTCTCTCTATTATATACCATAAAGTTAATCGTGTGCAAGACAGTTTTTCAAGAGAAAAATCTGCTATATAGTGCAATGATCACCTTGGTATTTTCCTAGAACAAAGAAAAGGTCTTTCTTAAATAGGAAAAAGTCTGTGCCATCAAAGAGTGAGTGCTGGGCAAGATAAATCATGGGTTTCCTGCAAAATTTCTCAGGTTAACTCATTAAAGGCTAAACTCTCCAGACCTTTCTTTTAGCATTGAAATCCCTGTGCCTGTTACCATTAAACCAGCCAAGACTTGTGTTTTTGTAGCACATTAAGCTGTACTGGTGTGAAGGTAGATGCAATGGTTGAATGAATGAGCCTCGCAGAGGGAGGGCAAAGCCTTTCTCTAAAGTAGCTACCTCAAAGTAAGGTGGTCTTCCCGGACAGGATCAGAAATCTTCCTCAAGTTTCATATTTGGAAACCAAGTGTTACAGAATTTTCTCTCTTGGCTTCACTGAGACGTGTGTGCCATGCTCAGACAACAGCCAAGCACAGAGGTCCTTCACTCAGCACTCATGGGGCTCCATATTAATTTCTCACATATTAGGAAATGAGATACAATGTGATATGCCACCAGCACGTACAGGAGGAGGTTGCTTATGTAAATGAAAAGGTATATCCATAAATCATGCCATGTAGTCACTGACCATACTTTACACAGTGATAACTTCTACAGGAGACCATTCATTAACAGAGCCAACTATTTCACTACATGTAACAGCACCGCTGGTATACTGAAAGAAATTCAGACTGCCTGTAACATATATTTTTTCATTTGCTTATCAAATCAATATTTCCCTCCCTCTATTATAAATTAGACAAATTCATTTAACATGGAAAAGTAATCATGTAGCTAGCATGAAGCATGAACTTATTAAAGTACCATATGCTGCATATGATACTCAGGAGTTCAAGCCCTGCAAAGCATTTCACAGGGAAAGCACTCAGAAAAACATTTCAATTGATCTTTCTTTCCCTCCTCTAAGTTCTTTTGGCAACTGATTTGAAACATAGGTGCCAAATTAGGGTAGCTCTAAGGTTTTTATTACTATTTGGCACACTAAGGAGTCAGTGATTTAAGACAGTATGAGATGTCCATTAGCTGTAACAATGAATTCAAATGCTTAGAAGCCAGGCTATAAATCTACCTTCTTCGAAAGATTAACCACTGTTTGCCTAAAGTTAGCAACTCCATCTTTGGTGATAAAACGTGATGATGATCCCTCCCACTAGCTCACAGCCCCCCACTAAGAACAGCCCGTGAGCTGCATCCCACAGGAGCAGCAGTCGGGACAGGGGAGCACGGACAAAACAGTTGGGACATTCAGCCTTTGGACCCCTGCAATCTCAGAGGATTAACTGAGCGCGAGGTCAGATGCCTCTTGGGTGCTCTCGACTCCCTCCTGCACTCCTGGGGTCACCCTGTCAGGAGACCTGCCCAAAACAACTTCTGGAGTTCAGCAGTCAGAGCAGCCTCTGAAGAAAAATGACTACAGTACAAAATCTCCAATAAATTCGCTCTCCCATTACCACAAAAAAATTCCCCCAAGGTTTCTAAGACTCCACAGGTAGTCCTGAGGGAAGAGGTGCTTCTATGTCACCTTGAAAATAACCATTTATGAAGAGTTCCTGATCTCATGCACAAGGCTTGACTATCGCTTATGTCTTTCCACTCTTAGGCCAAATGTAGCTTTTAATTCTTATTTTTGCTGAACCTGGGCATAAATAAAGTCTAAATAAAGCGAGATGGAGCTGCTCTGTACCTATGTAGCTTAGGGTGCCTGAAGTTCAGCAGCGCAGGATACTGGACATGGCAAATAGCAACTTATTGCTCACAGCCAATGAGTGGTAGACTGCTGCTCCATGTGCCAGAGATGGCAGATAGGAAGTAAGAGACAGGAATGGATAAACAGAAAAGCAGGTTAAAAAAGACTATTTTGTCTTCTTGATTTGCCTAGATTGACAGTACGACATTCACTTATCCACTGGACAGTTACACCATGGACAACGTCAAAAACTAGCAAGGAGCATGAATTTATTACCTCCATTCAAATTTTGTAGCAGGTTTTGGCAAGCTGCTAAAGCTGCTAATATAGCACTTATTGTGTTGATGGCCATAAACTCATTTGTAATACCATAAAACAAATTTGTATGATATCCACAAATCAATTGCTCCATTTAGATGTTATTTCTTACACAAACAAGTAACTGTGGTCTTGGTTAAGAGATGTCAGAACCAAAATGGAAAAAAAATAATCAGAGACAAAAGAAAAGGATACAACTACTCTCAGTAGTGTTCTCATCCTCCCTCCGTTCTTCCACAAATTTGTCTCTCCAATGTCATTGAAAGTAGGGTCAAAAGGAGTGTTCAAAATGCAGTTCTGCTGGATAGTTCAGGCAGGTCTGTGGACATCATTTGTCTCAAGAAATAGATGTTTGCAACAGCAGCAAATGCCAAGACAGAATAGAAAAAGAAACAGTAGTACTCAACCATGGAAAAAGAAGAAACCCACAGCACAAGGCCAAGAACACACAACCACTTCCTCTGAAAAGCTGCTACTCTCCTGTTTATGTTAGAACTAATGTTTAGGGCATCCTTACCTCCATAGCCATGCTCACAGCAAATCTTTTAGGGCTTCAAAGTAAAAAAAGGAAAAGATAATTTTAAATAAAATCAGCTAATAATATTCTTCAGGAGACAACACTGCATACACTTTCAACGCTCAGCTTCTAATTATTTGTTGGAGCATATAAATGGAGGTTTTTAACCTCCTGATTTGCAAACATGAAGGAAAGATGCCAACACAAATAAAATGGTGTGCACACAAACAATCCTCATGCCCCACTTGCTGGTTGTGACAAGTCAGGAGTGCACTGTCTGCCGTTTTCTTTTGAACATTATTTGCTATGCTACAGAGAAAAACGAGGGTGCAGAATTTCCAAGGTTGGAGGACAATGACATAACATCTTCTAAAGCCACATTTTACAATCCCTCCCTGTGTTTCTCTCACGTTCTCCCACCACAAAGTAGCTCACAAATGATGATGTTCTAGATGTGGTGTTTAATAACAGCAGCAAGTGGTTAACCAATGTAAATCCCACAGAGAGAGCAAGGGTGGGCTCTCAGGGTAGGGCTTACTTAGGGCATAGAGCTTCTTTCTATGAAAATGCAAATCAGAAGCAACTGAAACCCACCCAATTACAATATGGAAGAAATTTACTGTCAGTTTACACAAAAATGAAAGAAAACATTAGTGATTTACATACAAAGGCCACAATAGCGAGACTTTGCAATGATGAGGAACAAATAACAGCACTTTTTTGTGCGATATTCTTACTGAACTCCCAAAGACTTCTACACTAAGTATCGTTACATTCCTGCACCTTATTTTTAAAGAAAAAAAGGTCATAGTTTGCAATAATCACAATTTTAAAGAAATATATATAGCAACCAGCAGATATGCTTCCTACTGCGCAGAAACATTGAAAAAACCCCAAAGATCAAATGCCGATGCGTCTTCCTTCTACAATGACTGTGGTTTTCACAAGGACACTTAGCAAAGTGACATCAAACACCATTTTTAATGAAGTCAAGCATAACCTTTCAGTTCTGAGCGGTAGGTTTATGCCAACATTGAATGATTTGGGGTAACTCCAAGTTATGGATTTTTTTCTTTTAATGAATTTCTCAGCTGAGAGACTTTGGAGATCTGATTAAATTTCCTGGTCGGACTTGTTTATACCATCGTAACAAAAAAAGTATTCCTTTGCACAACAGCAGCATTACGCTAGTACCTGCAGAGCAGTCAGGCACTTCCTCATGATAAAGGGTTGGTGGAAAATAATCACTCTCGCTACAAGTGAGAAAACAGGGTCAAAAACTGCTCCAAATAGTCAAAAATAGGAATAAAATGCAACCAAACAGTTCATTAAAAAAAGAAGTGATCTAAGATCTCGCCGTGTGAATGGATGGTTAAAGCACAGAGAGCGAGCTGTGGGCAGACTGCAGCCCCACACCCACGAGTCTCCACCTTCTCACTGTGGGTTTGGAAAATAATGCTCAAGAAAAAGGCAACGAGCAGAGAAAATTGCAAATCTAGGGAGAAACAGAAGCGGGCTGCCGGCCTTGCAAGCTCAGCTCCAACATTCTGCTGAAGCTGGGAGGAGGGTTGGGGTCACCCCTGCCGCATCCCCCTCAAACCAGGAGGGCTCAGGCTGCTGTGGGGCAGGATAGAGACAGGGCTGGACTGGGAGTGGGATTTGGTGATGGGCTGCAGCCCCACGGCTGTGGGGCCCAGCCAAGAGGGGCAGGATGAGGCCCCGAGTGAGCACTGTTGTCCTAGGATGGTGCTGGCATGGGGAACGGATGGCCCTCTGAACTAGGATGGAGGAACTGAACTAGAATTTAGGAATTTTCCTAAATGGAAAGTTTTATAATTTATTAAATCTACTTTTCTAGTTATCTAAAACTATTAACGTGATTGTTAAAATTCACAGCTTCCAGTTACTAAAGAAATGTGATTGTTTTATCTGGATTTCTATTATATGAATAAAATGTAACACTTTGGATAAAATGGCCCCAGAGTTTCATTAAAAAATAACAGCCTAATTCCCTAATATGAAGTTATTTTAAGTGTTTTATTAATATTGTCTTCTAAATGCACATAAGTGTGATCTCCCTTTAAGTGCAATATCTTTAGGGCTAGTTGTAATTGTATTTTTCTTATCAGTTGCTTGTGCCTGCATTTCAAATATTCATTGCTTACTTCAGGCGCTTCACTCAGACAAGAAAGAGTACAGTGAAAAACTATTTAATCTGGACACTATTTGAATATGAAACTTTTCAGTCCCCAATACAACAGTTCTCATCCTTTTAAGCAACTCAAACTACCACTGACAAAATTCCTACGGTGCCTATTTATCTTGCCATGACTTTCATCTCTTAAAACAAAACTGTAAATAAAAATCAATATGCAACATGAAAAGCCAACCTGACACGTGGAACAAAATCCTCATCCCAATCAAGTCCACAGCAAATTAAATTGCATGTAAAGGCTATGACCTCCCTCATCTAACTTTACGCATCTACCGGGGTGCCTGGTTTCAGATCCTACGTACCCTGGAGGCCCTGGGTGGAGAAAGGAAAGAGGCACCTCTAGTGGGCAATTCTGATTTTATTGGGTGCCTGGATGCACGTACTGCTTTCCCTTGTCTGGAGGGTGCCAAGAAGCCCGGCTCTTACCTTAGGTACATCGGTACCTAAAATTAAGTGGAGGAATCCAGGCTGGAGCACATTGGTTAAAGGAGAGAATCAAATTTCTTTTATTTAATTTATTCTAAAGGAGAAAAGGATGCTTTTTTTAAGGAAGAAAGAAAAGGTTCAAAGAATTTCTGTTACACCATTATTGTCGGACAGCTATTAATGACAAGGAACGGAGAGAGCCACCAAAAAACTTTGGAGAGGTGATCAGTCCTTTGCTGGTGCTGGATACAGGGCAGAGCAAAAGGCAGCACAAACTGCGTATCTTCACAGTTTCCAAGCCCAGCAACGGGCATCACATTACATGATGTCTTTGAATTTGTCTTTGCAGGGTCACACCTATACAGCTGGGAAACCACAGGAGGGTGTTGTGATAATTTTACAGCAAAATTATAAAACGGAGATGTGTGGCAAACATAATTTTTCTGTCACTATCCAAATGCAGCTATAATTATACATTAATTTTCCCCAGCGAGTCCTCTGTGGGTCCTGTATTCCTGAGAAACTTTGCATTCCTCACTCCTTTCTCTTATGCTCAGGGGCTACTGAGAACACAGGGGGTTAAAGAGTCCGGGATTTTCTACCTACCCCTTTATATGAGTTTTTCTGCATCTTCCTATTGCCTCAGGAATGCAAAATGGGGCCAAGCACATCTGAACAGAGAAGGTGGGCAAAGGAGTTTTAAACTGTACTTTATATTTTGCAAAGTTTTATCTTTGGACGTGTGTAGTAAAAGACACTGATTGATTATTGCTGAGTAGGGTTTTCCCCTTTCCGGAGAGAATCCCAAAATCAAATTTACTAGGAGGAGGTGGGAAAAGTGCAGCTCAGCATTCAGACGATTTGCTCCTGTTATTTATACCAGGGCGCAGGCTCCTGCCAGCAGCCCTTTGGTCTGGATGCCACAGCACAGCCGTGGTCACCTACCCAGACTACCTGGAGCCCTCCAGGTAAATCTATACGTTGCGGCTGACTGGGGTAAGTTTTTGTTACAGGGCTTATGGATTTAATATACCCTGAGCACCAGGTATCCCTGCAGCAGAGGACAAAAGGACAGGGTTACCTCGCCGTCCTGGCCACATCTGCATGAGGAGAAGGACTTTTGTCTTGCTTCAGGGTTCCTGTGTCTGCATCTAACTGCAGCCTTTAGAGACTAACGTTTACAAAACTTTGGATAAATGTATTTTTTCCTGGTTTGCTTCCCAGTAAAACAGTTTTAAGCAAATGATAATGAGAAAAAGAGAAAAAAATTTCTTTAACAGCACAAAATTATTTTCCCCTTTATATATGCATCAGCTAGCTGAAGATGGTAATCCACAAACAGGCCAAAACAACTACTGGTTTTTTTAATCTTTTCCTATGTTAATTCCTGAAAACACTTGGCCACACTTGCTTCATGTTTCCTGTCTATTTTCTACAGCTTACCGAGCAAGACTGACACACAATTTCTAATTGATTTTTCCCCCAAGTTACGTCTTTTTGGTAGCATTTTTAGCTCAGTTGATAGCATTAGTGTTCTCGTTAGCACAAGGAAATCACATAAGAAAAGATGTGTACTCTTTGTACGTCTATACATACCAATAAACTGAGATAAGTAATCTATCTCTGCATACTTCAGGTTTGTGTAATGGCTGAATAACTAAGGCACATACGAAGAGTTTTGATAGCAAATTAGGATTTTTTAAATTTTGCTTTTTATTTCAGCAGTCCTGTCCGTCAATAGAATAAAGCTGTTTTGAACATGTTCCCAATCATTTGGCTCTCTTACTAAAGTTGGTGTTTGCTGGTCATGCCACAGCCTGGTAATGATTAATGTGAAGCTTACAGTGTCTACACAGAGTGCGTAAAAGCACTGGCAACTCAAAACAATATTCATCATACTGACTCTCATGCCAGCACTGCATGCTGAGGTTTTCTACATCCAAATACATGCTGTCTTGAGTAGAAATCCACTAAGTCAGAAAATATCTCCTTTTCTTTACTTCATAGTATTCCATAAGGGAGAGTTATTTGTAAAAACACAACAGGAAACAAAATTCATTTTGAGATAATTTGTATCATTCTGTGATCTCTTGATAAATTATGATTAAATTACTTACCAAGATCTTTAAACTGAAGTAGACATAGCATGTAAAACAGAGAGAGTAATTTAATTTATATTTAATGATAATATTAAACTATGTGCATACAGGAGACGGTCACATTTGAGAGAGTCTTATCACAAGAAAATGGGTTAACACAAATACAGCCCATGTTTTTTCTGTTAAAATAATTTGATATTAAAATCAATTGATCTAGATATATTCGCCCAACAGCCCACAGAGAGGTTTACCAGATACAACACACACTAAGCTGTCTGAAATACAAAGGCTAGAAAATAGGCTCAGGGCACCAAGCCTCCACCTTGCGTGCCTGAGAAGATGGAGAGTCTGCATCTTGTCCTTGGAGAAGGACCGTGGGCACACAAAACATCATTACCCTGCATATAAAAGGTCTGCACAGGGCAGACCTGGGCTTTCTAGCATCAATGGTACTGGAATCCACCCCACCCAAGTTACTTGAAAATAAAGCAGCTCTTTTCATTTACTCTGTTGAGATGGCCAGAGCTACAGTCCAGACAGTTACTTGCTTGGAATAGGAATTGCATGTACTATGACCCTGGCCCAGTAACCAGTTCCGCATATGTTCAAGTATTTTTCTCAGCCAGACTCGGCTGACGACTGAAGGCATGACTGCAATAGAAATTATAAATATGAAAACAATATACTTTATAGAAAGAATACAGAGGTATTCTGTATCAGTAGCGATTTTATGACTTGCTTTCAAGATTCAACTAATTATTGGTGACAGCATGGATGCTCTGCTTCTTTGAAAATCAGGCTCTAATTGTGGAACACTTGAACCAGGGTACACAGTAATTCACTGGAAAAAACGTGTAAGTCCACAGTTTTCTCCTGCAGCATGCTCATCCTGGACAGCTTATCCCACCCCATCAGTAAGATGGACAAGGTTACTTTTCCATAGGACTGTATCTGCCAAAAAAATACTGCAGGAAATTCCCAGAGAGACTGATAGTGTGGTTTTCTAATGTGCTCTTAATATGCTTCCCAGAGGAAAACATACTTTCTGTAACAGTTAAAAATTCAGTAAAATGCCTCCATATTGGCACTGACAAAACAGGACGGACTCTATTATAGTAACCACAGGTTTGGCTGTTTAGAGTAGGTCGTAACATGGAGTAACATGGACAAAGCTAAATATGTAGCTTAAGAGGAATGTAAGAAAAAATTATTTCATGGCACCTCCCACCTATGCAGAAACTGTTGTTATTCCACTGACCATATCCCACAGTCAGCACTCTGCAACCTGAGGAACTTCCAAGTTTCCCAGTTAGCATCATCCAGCCTCAGTCATTTTCTTTTAATCCTTCTTTTGAAATGATATGCATTATTGACATATTTTTCTAATATTTTGCAACATTTTCTAACAACTTTACAAACGTCAATCTCGTTTCATTCCAGAAGCCCTATTGATTTCCTCAGTCGCATTGTATCTGATCTACTTTAAAGATATTCCACATTATATCTAGCATATAATAAACAGAAAAGCTGCTGCAGGACCTGTGCTATGTAGCTTTACTTATTTCTCGAGAAGAACATAGGCTCTTCTTTCCATTATGTGAGAGTGCAAAGTCTTTATCCTGATCTCAAGGATGTTTGCAATAACTATAAAGAGTTCAGATCACAGATAATTTAGTATGTGTGAGTGACACACACACAAAAATACTTCACTTTGTTCTATGTGAAAGCTCTGCAGAATAAGCATTGTTGTGGGATGTATACTGTATTAAGAGAAACCCTCAGCAAATACGGCACTTGACAAATCAGTGTCTAAAACCAGGGCTTCCCATGGCTGCTTAAGAAATACACATGCTCCTTTAATAAAAATGGGTACTTGATTTGCTATTAATTTTTCACATCTTTGGACAAAAGCCAAAAATATTTCAGTAAGAGTCTGTATGGTAACAGTCATACCGAGAACTATTGGGCACACAGACGATTGCTAAGGAAGTTTCAAAATGCTGGAAGTTATCTTCTAACCTACCTCCAAAACTTTTATTTCTAACCTGTATCTCAACTATAAAGGTAGTTGTCTACATTTTTTTCCTTTTTAAATATATTTACTCATTTGCAGAATTCTCAGCAGAAAACTTTCCATCTAGTCTGGGAAGAGGAAAACCAAAGTTCACCCAATGCAATTATAAACGCCCCACAAAACTAGGTTTAAAAATATATCATGAACGTATCTTGTAGCAACGAAAAATGCTGCAACACTGGAGCTGAAATGCACAGTAATTTCTCAGATAGAAGGATGTTAACTGCTTCAGAGGTACAGGTTGCTTATTCTTCCAAACTACCCAAAAGTTCAGTATATATAATGACACCTTGCATATATGTGTGAATTTTGACAAATTATTTAGCTTGAGTCTGAGAAGAAGACTAGAAGTACTGCATTATTTCTACTTTTTTTTTTTTTGCCTCTTTTTTTAATAAACTTGTTACTTATCGCTTCAAGTGAAAAGGAACTCTTAAATCGCATGTTAGCCTCTTGAACGAATACAGCCAAAGACATATTAAGCATTTGTTCCACACAAGCCTGACAAAGATGTTTGTTCTTTTACGAGAATGAAATTCTCAACTTTTTTTCCTGAGATCAACGTGATTTAAAATAGATGAGCTACCAACTAGATCCTGGTGTTTATAATCGGATTGCTAGCAACTCTCACTGTAATAGCAGCAAAATGCTGAACATGGAGAAACTATGATCCACCGTACTGAAAGAGTTAAATTTACAATGTCATCCCCATCGCCAGTACTTTAAGGAAAAGTAAAGGTTTTTGATTTTTTTCTTTTTGTCTGGAGAGGAAACTGTCACTTTGTGTTTTCAGGTTTGTAGAAAAGCCTTTTTTAATGTAAACATTCATTAAACTAATTTGAAGTTGTCATTACTCTCCTCCCCTGCTGCTTTATATCAGATTATTCCTAAGTGCTTGGTGAAGAGCCCCATAAACACACAGTCTATTTCCCTGCAGGGTATAATCACACAGTTTGCACTGTGATTTATGCTGTATGGCACTGGTGAGTGTCCTAAACTTTGAAAGGGCTTAGTTCTTCAGCAGATGCACTACTCCCTTTATATTTAAACAAAGTTCAGCTAACCCTCCCAGTCTATTACAGACATTGTTTAGCTCTTTCGCTTCACAATAAGGCTTGTTAAGTACTGATTAAATACAAATCAGTGACACTTTTAATTAAGGAAATGGGAATTCAGAAATAATTGCCTTTAAGTTTCAATAAAAACATTTTACAACTGTTGTCTTCCCTTCCCCCTTCCCACACCATCAAGAAGCATCTCTAATTTGGAAAGGAAGAGACTTAAAAATCTGATTTGGATTTTGATGGAAATACTAATTCTGACTCTAGAGGATCTTTTCTGATGTCTTTTATAAAAAGTCAGATCCCAGAGGAAGTTCTAAGATGCTGTCTTGAGCAGAGAAAGCAAGATCATTTTGCTCTGGAGACTGAAAACCTGAGGATAGCTGGTGTTATCAATGTCTGCTGTGTTCATGAATATCAGAGGCCTCGGAAAGATAAAATTTCCCTCATCGATAAGATAATCCAGTGATGATTTCAGTCTACTCCAATAACAAACGTTAATCTAGAAAATACAGCGATTACTTCGATACCAAATACTCTTCAGGCGTTCCATTTATTCACTTCAGATAGTTTGTGCATGTTGCATGCCAATAATGAGCTTAAAATGTAACACTTTTCTCATGCAAGGAATCCCAACGGAGCGCATCGCTTCAGGAAGGGAAGACAACCACTTGACAAGCCTGAAGAAGGGTTACAGATGCGAGGCTTCTGGAGTTGCTACTCAGACAACAATCATTTGCCTCCATTTTCCCCTCTCATGAAATTGAAGTGAACGTGCACTCGGCCAAATTCAGTACCTTTGCATACTCTAGATATACAGCACCATCAAGCTGCATTGCGCACAAATGTGAGAAACGAGAGACAGAAGCAGACTCCTCCCTGCCGCCACTGTTTTTTTTAGGAGAGCCCACAGCTCACCTTGTGAGTATAAAGTTCACCTTCCAGCCAGTCTGTGTCATCAGTAAGTAAAGATTTCCCTTGTCTGATAAATCCCTCTATTTTTCCAGGACTCTAGGATCAACAGCCAACAAGCAGAAGCAAAGAGGAGGATGCTCAGTGAAAGCAGAGCCAATATCCCATAGCCGTGCTGCTGGCAGAATCACCATTGCAGTACGCTGTGGTCTCCAGAACTATTTTTGGCCATTACTGCAGATGTAACCCTGTGAAGTTCAGGAAAACTACCAGGAGCACAGTTGTCTAATTTAAAATAAAACTAAAGCCCTGTTCTTCACCTTTTAGATTCTCTTCTCCCACCTCTCCCCCTTTCTGTTATGATAGCAGCTAAATCCAGGTCTGTGCTACAGGGAGAGTACTCAGCAGAACCAACATTTTATTTTTACTAATTTAAACCTTAGTAGTACCTAGTTAAGACAGTTAAGGTTCTCTGTTTTTCATAGCAAATAATGAATTTTGTTAAAGAAAGTGTAATTTACAGTACATACATAGGACACATAAAAGTAAATCCTAATAGTGTATTTAAAGAGAGCAAAAAATAGGACAGACACTTAGTATGAAACATATTCCTTGCAATTAAAATCAGAATGTGCTTTTCTATTTACCTGCTCGTGACTAATGGATTCAGCTAAGATACATTTCACATTAATATCACATTGTATTTTCTAAACATAGTGTAGCTGTTAACATATTTATAGGTTAGCAGTAGTAGAGACCTGTACTTGGATGTAACATTTAAAAGAACATTTGTCAGAATATCAGGAACAGCTATTCAAACAAATTAAGCCTAAATGCTAAAAAGAGCCAGCAACAAATTCAGAAGTGCATGAGTGGTACTTTAAGTTCCACGATATCAGCGTAAATTGATGTAAACCTACCCACCTAGGGAAAGGAAAGGTGAGAAAATAGCAGGAAAAGCAACTAACAGAAAGGTGTAAAATAGATTATGTGTGGTGGGAAAGTTTTATTTGACACCTTTTAGATGTCTTTCCTTTTACCACACCTTTTCTCTCTTCTCCCTACAAATTACACCAACTCACACTATGTAGAAATGATGAGCAATACACCATTTAATTTGACATATTCAGTTCTAGGAATCTTAAAAAAAAAAACCACGCAATAATCCTAAATTGTACCTGTTTAAAGCCAGCTCCTCCAGTCACATGATGCTATTAACATTTATCAATCTGACATGGCAAGGCTGGGCCCCCATTATTATCCTTTTGTGACCTGCACAGCTGGTGCAAAAAACAGTTGCCTCCAATTATGCCCACAGATAATGGTGGGTAAATTCAGCTGTGCAGTATTAGCTCAACCTAAATATGATCCCATTTGACTAATTTCCTAATTCTTAGCAGGGTGCTTAAAGAACCTATTATCATACAGACTCAAGGAACACAGAAGTCTGGTTATTTGCATCTGTTCTGTGAAAGGCATTTATCAACTGTGCCACTAATTTGTTACCTACATATACCAATCATGGACACTTGGTGCCTAAACTAATTGCATCTGGAATTTGTTTAAACTTTTAATGTTGCATAAATGGGTGTTTGTTTCCAACCAATATATCTTATAATTAAACAGCTTGAAATAGGAAAGGTTGAAATTAGGTCAAAAAAGATATATTCCTTCATGAAGTCATGTGTGTATTCATTAACCCAGCTGGAATGCTGTTATTGGCACAATTGCTGCTACTT
The DNA here is from genome assembly GCF_000690535.1 of Cariama cristata. Taxonomy (NCBI): domain Eukaryota; kingdom Metazoa; phylum Chordata; class Aves; order Cariamiformes; family Cariamidae; genus Cariama; species Cariama cristata. The sequence continues at coordinate 201,954 of NW_009598534.1, read as the reverse complement.
GACTGAACTGTGATCATAAAGGTTATTAAATGGGTTAAAAATACGGCAGCAGAAAAATAGAAATTACTTGCATATATAACCATGCTTTTTGCAAAAAAGCAAATTGTGTAGCATGGTTTGTATGCTGTGGAGTACAATCTGCCATGCACTACACCGTTTGGGTTTTTTGAAATCTGATTAATCTTCTCAGTAGCCTAACATAAACTCCTAGAGCTGCAGGCATATTGATATTTGGATTTTCTTCCTAAATTCACTTCTCTTTAATCTTCTTCCTGAACACATCTGTTACTAAATCAATCTTCAGCATTGTTTCTCTGCAAACTTCACACATCCATTTGGACTTTCTTTGACTTTCTCATGCCTCAGCTGAGTCTGCTCTGAGGTGTAACATACTGCCATATAGCAGCCCTCGTTCCATGTCTTCTGATGGGTCCAAAACAAATTTGGCCTCAGTTTTCAAGATCCTTCACAGATATCATTCTGGTTTTAGCCAGAAACATATATGAAGACAATGTATATGCACTTCCTCATATCTCGCCATACTTGTCATCTTTCCTTCCCTCTCAACACATTTCCTACTTTTCTCAACAATCCAAACTTCTTTGTCTCCTTTCCTCACTCTTATCATTATTTCAGGAATCTGTCCCTGTGCAAGCACTTAATTATACTCTTACTTTATGAACTGCTTGAATCTTCTTACCTCCTGACTGACTTACAGTGTTCTGCAACATGCTGTTCATGCTAAGGTGACAAGAAAGTGATACCAGCACATCTATCCATGAACAGACTTCTGTTAAAGGCTGACCATGCTTGACTACCTGAAGGGTAATTAATTCCTAGATAGGCCACATTTCTCCAAAGTGGATCAGATTTTAAGGAATAAAATTTTCTGCTATTACAAAAAGAGAAACTAGAAATAAAAACTCTGAAGGCATTGCAGAGACAGAGGAAGTTTCCCCAGGCAACAGGAAGGCAAGGATATGCTTATATTGAAGCATTTATAAAGGAAGACCGCAAGAAACCTGGCTGAAAGGAATGGGAAACAGTAGGATTCAGAAAAGAAGCTATATATTCAAAAAGGGAACCTAAATCAAATGGTCTGTGATCAGATCCTCAAGAATAATCGATAGCAGTGTGGAAAGTGACGCAGAGATGCTGCACAGGCATTTTGTAATGCACAGATATGCACTATCTAAAATGAAGGTGATTCATTTTGGCAAGGTTCTGACTTCTTCAAATATCACAAGTCTTAAGGGACAAAAGTTGTAGCTAGAGAACCTTTAAAGCTGGACCTCTGGGAAAGTAGGCACTCCAACTTATTTTTATGGAAAGAGAGAAAAAGGAGGAGAAATCCTAAGACTGACAGAAGAGTAAGCTGAGATTCAGTGTCCAGATAGGATGTTAGAGATACCAAAGACTTATCCATACCTATTCACACCAGGGGAAATGGATGATAAGTTTGACCAGACATAAATGCAGCAGCCTAGAGAGTGAGCTGGGAGGTGATAGCTCCTTGGTTTCTTTAGTCCTACTTATCACCCTCATTCTTCAAATCTCAAATCTCTTTTTTTTCCCCTGGCCCGTGACTCTTATCCTTTCCTACGCTGTAAATAACCAAAATTTTACTACTTGACCTGCAGCTTTACAGTCTTCAGTTTCAGTCACTTGATCACTGAACCAGACTTCACCCCTGCCTTCCTGATATGGTAGGCTTCATCTAATTCCTGTGCAGGGAGAGCCTGTAATCAGATATGAAACAATTTTATTACTTTAAAAATTCTTTTTTGTAAATAAATTCACTCTCAGTGCAGCCTGGAAAACCTACTGACTCTAGTTTCCTGTTCAGAGCAGAGCTGTATCAAAAGCATGCTCAAAGAAAACTTTCATATTTATTCAGACATTCCCTTGCACATGGACACATTCCTCATGGGTTTCCATCCTGACCAGGCATGGAGATTAATTTTGCTTTGGTGATGATTTAGCCTTTGATCCCCTATTGAGCCTCAGGACAAACTGATAGTTGTGAGGTGGTTACTGGGATATGAATGCTTTGCTATTAGGCGATTGACTGACATCCCGTCCTTGTTTCACATAAATCCTGTTCTCAATATTGATAATTTCCTGCTGGCGTGAGCAGGAGCTGACTGGATAACCAGGAAATGAAAGACATAACCAGCCCCTTGAGTGATCCTACCTCTTGAAAAAAAGAATTGATTAATAACAAAATGCAAATACTACATTGCATCAGACAGACAGTTATCACCATAACCTAGATATGTTTAGATATATATCCACTATGCATGGGGGGAAATGCATTTTTCAGTTAGCTAATATCTAACTGGTTTTAGTAGTAATTTTGTATTCTACCAGTCATTTGCCTGCTAGTGAACAGGACAAAAAAAAGGGTTAAAATCTAAGATGCTAGGAGTGAAAAGGACTGCTGGATGGCAAGTAGTATTGCGACCACTCAGTTACGGTTGTCACAGGGATGTAACAAAACCTTGGGTGTGATGACTGGCAATATAACAGAATAGAATTGGCCCCCACAGAAATTCTGCAGTGACCTTGTCCTGCCAGGCACCATGAGTAAAACAGGACACACACAAACACTGACTGCCTAAATCCAGGGTGTTTGTGCAGCAGCTCGTAGCAGCTTTCTCTGGGAAAGATACAGTATTCACAATATGAAGCACAATCCTCATAGCTCAAGCGCCACTGAAGCTGAGGATAAATAGGATGGAGCATATCAGAACTAAGTGCAAGCTTTGAGGAATTTGTTTAGGTTAAATTCCACAAATTTTAGGATGGTGATAATAATGGTCATTATGGACCAAGCATTTTCCAGAGAAAGTGCCTTGAAATTGAAAACACTAAACTAATGCTTAGTGAGAGCAGTTGGTAAAGTGTTACTTCTAGTGAATTACAGTTGTCTTCTTTCTTCTCTGATAATTTGCGACAATTGCATCCTAATGCTATTTCATTGATTTCTACTCCAATTCAGCTCCCATGCTGGGTTCTGTCAGGGTGACAATACACAAACATTAACCTACTATAGGGAGACTACTACACAGAAGACCACTTTCTTCATAGAAAAATCCTATAGAATTTAAAAGGAGTGGACTTTAACACAGTTCTACAGATATTCCTTTATAAATCTATAGAACTGAATCAGAAGTCATATCAGTCATACAGGTTACCTTTTTCTTAAGCTTTCATGGGAATTCTGATGCATTCATTTAAAAAGATGATGCACAGAATTTGCTGATATGTTGAAGCTGTTATTTTACAAAATGCTATACCTCTGTTTTGAATATCTGCTTTTGCTGATAAGGCCTTTAGCATCAACTTACCAGACCACAGACAACAGATAGCGTTAATCTGAACTAACACACTTTGACTGAATGACTGCTATGATGAAGCTAAGAACTATTTTTCTCTGCAGGGAACTTCATTTGGAGAGTGGGAAATTCCCAGGCACAAAACAATGACGCCAGGTGATGGAAGAGGGAAACGTAATGCCAGGAAGGCTCACAGAGGCATGTGAAGCTGTGGGAGATGAAAGAGAAACCCACCAAACTGAGAGAAGAGCCAGATAAACATTGATAAGGAAGGGTTATAGAACAATTTCAGTCATGGCATCAGCTGAGTTCACTAATGGCCAGTTAAAGCGGGAGGACTCCCTGGTTCAGATGGCAAGCAGTGAGTTACAGAAGGATCCTGGCCCAGCAGATCTTAGCTACAATATTTAAAAAATGCTGGAGTGATGCGAAAACAAATAAAGACAGAATTCATTTTTGTCTATGTACCTCACAATGCAAAACAAAGAGCAGACATGTCTTAGAGTCCTCTGCAAAACCCATGTTTTATGCTGTATGAACAGAGATAAACTACAAAAGCAAAATTGTCAACTCTAGAAAAAATAAAGACCTGTGGGAGAGAGGAAGTGTTGGAACTTCCAGTAGTGCTTCTAGCTCTTTCGGTAAATATTTGTTAAGTTCAGTCCCCTAATGGACCAAACCATAGAAATACCCAGAGTTTCTATAAGAAGTTTCAGAATCAGTGTTTGTGCAGAAAACTTCCATGTCGTCATGGGCCTGTGCTCTGGCATGTCCTCAGAGACCTGCTTCTCTTCTCTCTCCCAACCTTGGTATGGACAATTCCCACCAGGCTGCGTGGAGTAGAAGCAAAGGCACTGACAAGGAGTTTGGATATCTTCCTTCACAGGCTGTCCTGTGCAAATCGAACCCCCAGAGCCTGCTGGGAGGCTGTGTTGTGTGCTTTGCAAACAGTCAAAGTGGTGCACTCCCCTTTCACTTCTATTTTAATTGTTCTGCATGTGTATGTGTACAGGTTCTGCAGTGGCCTTTCAGAAAATACCACCTAGAATCAGGTCTCATTTCTACCATGAGGGTCTATGCTATAAAGAGATGCCCTGAACCCATGAGAGAAGAACCAAAATATTTGTACAGCTTCAAGAAGATGTGCATTCCCAGGCCTCTAAACTTAGACTAGTGCCTACGTCTTCACTTTATACCTGATCTCACAGCCATTACCAGAGAAGTGGGGTGAGAAAAAGGTATTCCTGTTTGGGAAGTGAGTATTTATTTTCTTTCACAGTCCATCCAGCTGGGTTGGCCACCACAATATATTTTGCGCTTTTCCACTAGTCAAGCATGATGCCTTAACTTAAATAGCACAGGACAGAAAGTCTACGTTTGTCCTTGTGAATGACAAATTCCTAGTCACTAGGACACCAAACTAAGTAAGACATATGGAAATCTCGTGCACAGGAAGATCAACATTTATATTAGTATGCATTTGTCCACAAATTTTCTATAGTTACTGTGTCCTTTTTCCTAAGCAATGACATATAAATACATCATAGAACAGTGGAGCATCATATGGGAAAATAAGTCTCTAAGACCAATGACCTTTCCTGAAAGCTCAATGGCAAACTATCTGAAATAAACAAAAAAAAAAAAAAAAAAATCAACAATCTGATCTCAATTATTATGTTATGCAGACACAAGGGAAAGATTCTGAAAAAAAAAAAAAAGAGATATGAGGTTTTCACAGATGTTACCTTACTAGGGTTCCCACTATATTTGACAGGATAAGCCGGAAGAAAGCCTATTTTTGTATCTCAGGCTAAGATGTTAGAAGCTATTTTTAATTCTACTGTAATGATCAGTACTTTCATTTCCCTTAGCAAACCAACAACAAAAAAAAACCCCAGAAGATAAAGTCATATAATAGGGAATAGCAGGCTGCTGAAGAGTTAGCTCAAAGCTACTAATTCTACAAACAGAGGATGATGCACATATTAAGGGAAAAAAAATGAAATTTTTCAAAACACCAAGGAATTTGAAGTGTTTGTGGATGTCACCAAAAATAGCCCACTGTAATAGGACAGATACAAACTCCTACGCTTGTGATGATCTATACAGGGTTTATATTTTCCACAAGTTAAGCAGTCAGCACTCCATATGCATGTCATGCTCAGACGTATGCAAACTAGATAGCTCTCAAATTATCTATAACTTCATGTTTGTACTGTATGTAATTAGTTACACCTAAGCATCATTTTAGATACATTGGTTTTCTGTCCTTCACCCGGAAGACACAGTCCTTCTTACATGTAGACAATGCAAGATGCATTCCTCCAATTTTTGTTGTTGTTCAGTCCACATAGCAGATAAGCAAATTGCTGGTTCTTTACCCTTTCCTTTGCCAGGCTTCAGTATTTTAAACCTCTTTGGTTGCTCATTTTTCTTAACTGACAAATTTCACTTCTTAAATTCAAGCTATGAATTCATGAAGTACACTTTCAGAATCTGGTCACCAGAGCTCCCGGATTAACTGTGCCATTTGCATAACGGTAAACTTAATGTTGCACTTCTAGAGCTTGTATCCTCTAAATTGCACTTACTGATGAAATACAAAATCCTCTAAAAGGGTTTTCCAACATAAACCAATTTGTAAAGTTGTTTTTTTATCTAAAACATTAAAGAAATTAAAGTGATTGGCATATAATTAGATTAATTATTCATATCTTCCAAGTTGCTTTAATTCTAATATATAAAAAAAGATTAAATATCCACTCAAAGGATTAAGCAAAAAGTCAAGCAGCAGCAACACATTTACATTACCTTACTGTGCAAATTATAAAACTAATTTGTCTAAAGTTTCATAAAAATGAATTGGATCTTCATTCACACACTGACGCCACTTTACATATTCAAAATTGACACCCATATTATTTTCTCGTGTTTCTAGTACGAGTCAGCCTTCTGCCTCTGCAACTGCCATTATGCTAGAACAGCTCTGTTTTTGTTCTAACTAGTGAAAATTAAATCTTGACCTAAATTTATAAAAAGCTAAAAATGTTTCAGTCAACTGCATGAAAACAAAAAGTCCAAGAGAGCCTCGTTATAAATCTTATACTGATACTGTTAAATAGTCTGAAATAATTCTTTATGAAAATCAAAAGATTGGTTTGCTGGCTTTTTTGATGCTTCTTTCCGATCTAGATTTCTTTCTTCTGAAAATGCATGTAATTTCCAGTGTGCTGCACACTGTTTTCTCCTCATCTGAAATCATGTGAACATTCATTAAAAGTCCAAGGCTGTGTACTATAAACAACTATACCACCCTTCTTTGAAAATTGCTTCTCTCTGAATAAAAATAGATTTCAGAAGAGTACAATGAGGACCAAAACAAAAAAGACTTTCCTATCCCGAGTTTTTGCTGAGATGGTGATGTAGGGTGGTTTCTAGGAGGTAATGAGTACCCTTAAATATCACTAACACTCTCTATGGTCAGATATCCTTGTTCTGGGTAGAAAAAACTATTAAAGAATAATAATATTTCCATTAGCTCATTCACCACTGAAAAAAAAAAAACAACAACATTCGTATCTTGAAGATAAAGTCTGTTTTGATCTTGTGGGCAAAGAAAGAAACAGATTGTTCTAGTTTGTTAAGGTTGTTACTCACCCTTATCTAAGGTAAAATGAAACCCATTGCTTTTAAAAGTTTTCCAAAGAATTGCTTTACCTATTTTTAGCTGTGTAAGCTATGTAACACTTCAAAAGCAGACTGCGCTGTATCAAAGCATACTTTTTCATTACACAAGGCCCGTAGGAAGTCAAACGAATTACCTTTAGAAAATCCTAAACAGGATATTCGTGTCTGAGATGTCCAGTGAAATCTGAAGACAAAAGTCAATATTTTCAAAATTCATCTCTCTATAAAATGACTGTTAGAAATGTTCCTTGGACTTTAACCCTGTTGTTTCATGCTTTCAAACAGCTGGACCCTTGTCCTGCTCTTTAGGTCTGCGGAGCAGGGCAGTTGCTTTTCAAGAGGCAAAGAAGAAGGGGGTTACGGGCTGGGAGAGCGTTGCTTGTACGTCTTGATTTTGTGAAATGTTTGCTGACTGTTGGCCATAACTGTGAACCCACTCAGCGATGGCCGACAAAGCAAAAGTTCAGAGCTACAGTCAGGCTAGCACAGATGCTAACGGCACTCCAGCAAAACGGGAAGGCAGGTTTTTTCAAAACGCTTCTCTCCACAGCTCCGCTACATGCATCATGCAATTAACTCCTTGATGGGGTTAGGAAGCAATATTTTGCTCTGACTGATGGAAGGATCTTTATGTGATCAGAAAACAATCATCTTCGATGGACTATTATAGTTCATTTCAACACCAAGTAGCCAGCTATTAGGGAGCTGGAAGTTCTGATGATAACAGAAAAGATAATTAGGCTAGTTCACTGACAGCAGAAGGAGCACTTGCCCTGCCATGAAGACAGCTAAAAGTCTGAAGAAATAAGAAAAACTAGGAGGAAGGTAAATTCACTAGAATAAGCAGTTGGTGCTTTAGAGCATAATTATCAGGAAGAAAACACGTTGTTTAGCATACTTTATGTTAATGGAGGGCTAGCATGGCCCACTGTGCATAATTTAGCTGAACAATTGATAAGAAATTTTAATACATATATATATATGATTACGGCTACAGAAAAAAAAGACAAAACACAAGAGAGATCATAATAGGCACACGTGAACTCTGAAGGCCTAATTACATCACGGGGGAGGGTAAGCAGTTACTGCTGAATCAAGCAGAAAATTGGGGTAATTTGTAAACAGGTAGAGCTGTTATCCAGGTGCGCTAGCATGTGCGTGGGGGCCGGCGGTGGGGCTTCGAACTGAGGACTTCCATCTGCATTACAGAGCAAGTAGCACAGCTGAACACTTCCCTCAGCTTAACCAAAGGAAATCAAATACAGAAAGAGAGCCAAATAGCCACCCCCACCTCCTCACTGCAGCCCCCTACCCAGCTCCCTGCCAAGAGCTGGATAACCCAGTGCAGTGGGATGTTTGCAGGAGAAGAAATACTGTCTGTGGGTGAAACCTGGAGTTAGTGCTTATGTGTGTGAAGCCCAGAGATAAAGCTAACTGACTTGATGTTCTGCCATCAGTACACTCCCTACTCTACTGAGAGTGAAATATTTGATACACAGCTCCCCAACAGCAGAAGGAACCACACACCGGTAAGCTGGTGCCAAAGAGGACTGGCGAGGGCATGGTCTCTCCTCCAGAGCAGACCAGAGTTTCTTTATGTGGCCAGTTATCAGAGGGAGAAAGGGAAATCAAGCTGCTAGAACATCCAGCAAGATGCGTGCCAAAGGCACTCATTTCTAGGGTGGACGGATGGAAGAAGCTGTCTTGCACTGGCCAAGTATCATAGAAAAAGGTTTGGAACTGTATTTTTAAACAAATACGTAATAGAACACGATAATTTAGCAAGTTACAATACTGTGCCGATTACTCTCTCTTGGAGCGGGATGGTAGAGCAGCTAATATGTTTCCTGGTGCCTTCAAAAGTAGGAGTTTGAGTCTCTGACCTCTGCCAACAGGAGGAATCAAAGTGAGCTGGTAGGTGTGTCACCAGCTGCCATTTAGTGAAGCATTGCAGCTGCATACTAACCTCCTTCAGGAGAGTTTTCACTATATACCCAAGTGCCTAGTCCTGATGCATTAAAAATGTGGGAAGAAAAAAAATACTTTGGAAATCATTGCCTCTCAGACTGAGCACTCATACATGTAGATTTTGCAGCCTGGAGGTTTAAGCAGAAGCTCATAAAACAACTCCTGACAGCACCGCATGTGAAATATTCTAAATGTTTTTGGAGAGGCCATTTACAGTTGTATTACTATGGCAGACATCTAGCAGATTTTTCTAAAGAAAGCAAGTGCATTAGCTCCTCCCATGCAGACCTGCCGTGCACGCACAGCAATTCTGGCAGGCCCAGGGTGTGTTTTTTCCCCCATCATATCCATTCATCTCACTGGCCACATACAAAGCAACAATAAAACACGCCAGTCTCTTTAGAAACTGTACTAGTGGCAATCACAGCCTTCAGAGTCCTGTCATGCAAGGACAGACCTGCCAGCACCATGGCCCTGCAGAAACCCCGACCATGGCTACCAGCTACAGAAGGGTCCCAGGAGCCATCAAGCAGCTGTTCCCAGGCCATGCTCACAGACCTGGATCTGAGGGAACCACTCTAAGGTGCATGAACTGTTTGAGTTCATGCATATTTATGTTGCATCTTTGCTTTACTATTTTTTTAAGGGTTTCCAGTCTGACCAGCCAGCCCCAGCCACCAAATCCCAGCTGGAGCTCGCAATGGTATTTAAGGATGAGGAATGGGCATTGCAAACTGCAGAAAGCTAGGACTGTTTTCTAATGACTTTTTTACATTAAACCTCCCTCCATCTGTGCCTACTTGTGCCAGACAAACCAGTAATTATCAGGAAATCCCTTCACTTTTAATCTACATCAGTATGAATGCAATCTCAGAGCAACCCACGGTGACTGGAAGCTATTATTTTCATAGGAAATAATAGTGACTGGAAGTGATAACTCACGGTGCTCAGTGTGTGTGTCACCATCTGATAACATGCAAGGCTGTACATCCCACCACATCGTTCTGTTGCGGGGCTACGATAGCCTTTATTAAAGGGGAACGATTGAACCAGGAGCCTTGTCAAGTCTGCAGGGGAGGCTGCGGGGGTTGTATCAACATGGAACTTCCATTCATTCTTTATGGCCATAAAAATTTGGGGCCTTGGAACTGGCAGCATGAGAAGCTGTTTTAATTTGAGCTATAATTCTCTTTTGTACTTTCAGTCATTGACTATGTCTCAGATAAACATTCATTTGGGAGACCAAGATTATGGCGTGGAAAAAAAAAAATAACAACCCAAGGATATTTAGCTCTCCTCCCACAAATTCTTCCTGGAAATATTCTTGCAAAATCCTCTGCCCACTTGAACAGTATGCTTATGATTAACTGCAGATGAGCCCAGCAGCTTGCATATGTAGTTAATTTGCTCTGAATTTCCATGCTGTATTATAACACTAATGATCACTAATAATAGACAAACCCACAGTTTATTGAGTAAGTAATTTGAGACATTATGATTTTTATCAAGTGAATAGGATCAAGCTGACCAATTTAGACTGGGCAGAAAAAGATAAATAACACGTAAATCAATCACACCACCAGCACATTCTGTTTCTTTGCAAAATGATATGGATTGATTGGTGAAAAGAAGGCCCTGCTAGTTACTACTGCTAGGAAATAGAGTCAATAAACTTCCAGGCTCAAGAATAAAAGGTCAGATGTGGAAGGAAGTTTGTACCTAAAGTACAAAAGTGATTCTGTCACCTGACTACACATGCTTAGATGAGTTTGCATTTTGTCCTGATGGGCAAGGCATGCTTTTAAAGAATAATGAAGATAGATAACACGCCATGCAGCCAATAAAAAAGAAACCATGCTAAACACAGACAAAACTATGTGAAAAACAGTTGCACTTTGGCTTGTGGTCAAAGCTATCTTCTAAAATCATGTAAACAAGATAGCCATCACGTGCTGTCTGAGAGACGGCTATTTCAGGTCTAAAATAGATACTTGTATTTGTTTTTCTTTCATAGGAATTTTAGTTTTGATTAAAGCATTTATTTTTAACTTTTCAGAAAACAGTGAAGGTTCATTAATTAAAAATCCTATCTAGCACATTTGTAAATAATTGCTTTAAAGAATAGTTAAAAATAGAAAATAACTAAACTACTTTTAATAACTTCATGAGTGCTTAATGCACTCAA
>NW_009598534.1:168536-190757 GCF_000690535.1 Cariama cristata | reverse complement strand
GGGGTGGGGCTTGCAAGGTACTTTGAGAATTTTGAATGAAGCTTTGTTTAATATAAAGCATTAATTAATTTTTTTGACAACAAAGGAAGGTAGAGGAAGAAACATCTTGGATTCATCTTTCTTTGGACTTCGCTATATGAGCCTCAGATACAGTCTTCACTCCAGCAGAAGGCAGCTGTACATACATCTCTCCAGAGCCTGGTAATAACGCTCGGAGGTATAGACAGAGCAGAAAGCTTTAATATAATGTCTCCACAGTATTCTTCTGGGAATAAGAGTTAGCATGTGAATTGAACTTGCACCCAGTTATCTCATGACTGCAGCTTACCCTCAATCATAAGACAAAAATACTACAAAATATACTGTGGGGAACAATTCTTGATTGTTTCCAGGGCATGGATTAAGTGTAGCCAAATGACTCTTTTTCTCTAACTCACAGTCTTTTATGGCTAGCAAGGTAGTCAAATCCTTCATATGTTTAAATAGAAAACTTGGAAATGGATCACAACATATTCCACTCTTTCTTATACATTTCTACCACACTGTGTTCAAAATACATCTTTTTTTTATTTAAATGCAACTAATTTCATGCATGGATATGTAGTGTCATGTCCTGGAGTGATTTTGTACTGACAAGTCTAGCATATCAGAATCCATGAAATCTTGGAATAAAAATACCCCAGCATTGCCTATTGTGCCTCTCAGGGAAATGTTTTGTTAAACATTGCAAATTCCCTTCGTTGAAGCAATGAGATGCTTTCTCAAAAAGGGAGAGCAAAAAGAAGCTGAATACTGAGCAAAAAGGAAAGAACATAATAAAGAGACTGAAAGATGCTGAAACAAGACAATTCTGAGACTTCTACTTCTTCACCTGTGTTCAGATAAAGTCATCTCTAGCACCTTCAGGAGAGACTGACACAGCCAGCTCCCAGCTTTAATAGAGTACCAAATAGATGTAGCACTGTATGAAAATGGCCAATTTGGTTTCCCCGCTGATTTTTCTCTGAAGGACCAGACTAGGTGGAAAACAAAGATATCTGTTTGCCTCTGCTGCACTAGAGCAAAACGACAGGGAGCAGGACAGCCCATGCTGAAAGCCCCGCTGACATTTCCCAAACGGAGGAAGCCTCTGCTCAGCGCAGCGCTTTGAAAGAAAAGGAGGATTCCCCTCAGCAGCAGAGGAGGGCAGACTCATTGCTTCAGTCCTGATTTCAAACAAAGGGGGAAAAACCTGAACAAATCAGGTATGAGACATACTAAGCAGAATCAGAGTGGATACTCCACTATCAACCAGCCCAAAGTGACTAATGGCTGCAGCCAAATGCTGCTCAAAACATGACATTTTGGCCGTTAGTTATCAGGCTGTAGATTCAACCGTACTGTCAGAGAAATATGTGATAGCCTAGTGATGCTCCCTTCACTCTGTTTGCTCTAAAGGCGGCCGCACTCAGCAACACTCCCTCTGCTTTATTCATTTGCAGAGTGTTTCTTCTGATAGGCAGCCAGGCTTAAAGTAGTCACTTTTATCTTCAAGCATAATTCTCCATTCATACATTGTGAGAAACACTTCGCACCTTGTAAACTTTTAGATAGCACTACTAAGCCAAAATGGACTCAATATTTTTAAGGACTCATGGACCAAGTGTGACTGAAATCTGCATGAATCATCTGCATTCAAGCCATAGTAGTGGCCGTGAAATATCTACTGACTTGGTGCACTGTCAGCAGAATATGCTTAAGCATATCTTTTCTTTTTTTAAAAAAAAATAATTCTTTAACATATTTTAAACATTAACTTTAAATGAAAAATACTAGGATGAAAAAAATTCTAATCCAAAAGTATCCTCACATTTTATTTAAAATAATTAACTGATCCCCTGATAATTCATAGGATGCATGCTAGGTTTCTTATATCTATTTCATATCTGTAAACATAGATATGGATAATTAAGCTTACTTGCTAGAGCCCATGTTTTCCTAGGCCAGGTCAGAGCACCTAAAGTCACAGGATACGTCCATACTGATGTACAAATTCAACCTCAGCTAGTCAAGTGAGCTGCCCTACCTGCCCCCTAGACAATACCCTGTGGTCCATCACAAAGCCTTTCCCGCTCTACATCCTTCTCCAACACGGCCCTAACCTCTATCTCAGATTCATCTGGGCCACGTGGTGTCAAACCCTCCTGAGTAACCTCACAGTACGTTTTCTTTGGTGGTTGGAGCTAGTCAGAAGCTCAGTTGCACCTCCTCTATGGCACCCTCCTGCCTCAGTTGTGCTGATCCAACTTCTTGTGAGGCTCCACTGAAAACTAAACCACCAACCTGACCCTGGATTCAGGAGCCCCAAGAAAAAAACCCAGAGAAACAGCATGGTTTGCTTGGGGTAGGTCACTGAAGACCATCTGAGAGGAAACCACCTCTCAGAAGCAATGCTCAAGCAACAAGAATTCACAGATCCCTGGCAATCAAGTCCCTCTGAACCACTTCTGAAGAGCAGCTTTTCTCTCAGATGTTAAGTTAAAGAAATGTCCTTCCTGCATTGCTCTTTTTTTTTCCTCAGGGATTCCTGTATCATTTTTCTTCAATTTAAACATTTTGAATGGAAGCCGTTTTATCTTTGCTAGCCTTGAAATTCAACCAGAACTTCGAAGCTCTTTTTTCACACCTGCTCCTCGCCCCACAGCTGTAATAAAAGATCTTGTAGGTGCAGGGGTCGACCTCTCTGTCCTCAATGGATACGAACAGGAACAACTGTCACGGACTTTGACTACTCTGTTGATCATTGCATGGGGAAGAAGATAATCCATGACAGTCTCTTAGAGGGGTTGGCTATGCTATATCCACTGAAGTAAAGAGGAGCAATAATTTTATTTTAGCATGAAAATGAGAAGAGGTGACTGGGAGCCCACACTGGCTGAGCCACAATTTTACACCGTAACTTCTAAGAATAAAGGTCTTGTTGAAATAATGATGCAGTGTGTAAGTGTTGGTTCAAGACCTGGAAGAATACCTCTTGGGCTGAATACAGTTTCAGAAAGAGACAATAGATTTCATTTCTGTATGACGATTGTTCAAGATACTCATTCGGAGAGTCAAAGTATCAGTCTCCTGAGAGTCTCAGCTTTACAAATGTCGGTGGAAACAATTTTTCATTCCTCCTCCTTTTAGTACACCTTCTCCTTTCTTTATAGATATTTATCAGGCTTGGGTAAGAGCTGTATCTACAAACCGTAGAAAAATAGGCCTTTTGTAAAAAACAAAGCAGCTTTTTAAAATTTGGTTTAAACTCAGTAATTCTTAAAATGTTAATGAATTTCAGCTTGGCTTGTCCATCTTAAAACTCCAGGGCCTACATCCAAGAACTTAATACCAGCAATATAATTTTAAAGCTGCTAAATAATCCCTTTATGGCAGGTAACAGAGCACTGGTGGACTTGAAAAATGGAATTAAAATTAACTGGATTTTTAGCAATGTGAGGATGTTAGAATTAGAGTTGTGAAGACAGTTAAGGACCTTAATAGGATGGATAATTAAAAATTACTTTCCCAAAAGAGGAAATCCCATCTATTACACATTTGTCAAAAACTTGGATTGGACAGGTGATATCACAGCCTAATTCCTGTTCTCTTTAGATTTCTGCACCGGTTTGTGGGGTGCCCTGTATCAGAATCTTACACAATGTGTCAGAATGTAAGTTACGCAACACTAAAAGTAAGGATATTTTTCAACTGGATGTTTCAATACCTAATCTGAATTTATTGTGGTGGATGGAAGCAAAGAGAATGCTAAAGAGGACTCGGCATCGCTGAACTGGCAGATACTGCAATTCATTTGCCATCTCATGTTAATTAGCTTTCCTTGTTATTCAGGGAACGGAGCACACTAGAACAAAAAGTGGCACGTTTCGTGCTTTCTAGACTTGATTGAGATCGCATCTTTTCAGCAGCAGCTGGCATTTCCATGGGCACAGTCAACCAGAGCAGGATGTAGCCGCGCTGAATTTCCAACCAAAAGTGCTTGGCTCTCTGCAGAGGAGCAACAACAGCAACGTGTAAAGGCCTCTGCAAACAGATGCTCAGCACTACAAGAGGGAACCACAGAAGTGTGAACCAAGTTATCTGCGATCAGTTATTCTCAAAACGAATATTCACTGTAAGAAAATTTTGAAAAACCTTTGATAGGAGGCATTCTAAACAAGAAGCCTGAGAAAAATGATGTGTAAGTGAACCAGAGAATCAGGAGGGCTGAACCTATTCTATTTCCAGCCCTGTCTCTGTTTCACCTGCAATCACTTAGTTTTCCCATGCCTCATCTCACTGCTTTTTAAAGCAAGGATAATAATATTCATGCACCTTTTTCAAGTTATTTGAGATTTATAGGGAAGAAACCCTATCAAAAGGCTAGGTATTATCTTACTAGCCATGCTATTGCCTTTGCAGCTGGTTCTTCAACAGAAACCAGATTTTGCACACTGGAATTCATAAGGAAACATTGGCCTTATATAGGAAGATTAGCTCCATCTTTCATGTGGAACCAAAAATAACAGAGCACTGCAAAACTCTGCTGCCAGCAAAAAACTGTAAAGTAGTAAACTGATACTGCAGGAGGGGGGCAGAATTAAGGTAATGTGGTAAATTTGTATCAGAAATACCAACACCTATCTCCTGCATTTCCAATATATTCATTTTCCTGACCTTAGCAACATTGCATATAGTCCGTTTACTGGTGTTTTCAATCAGACCTTCACCTAAACAGAGCCGTCAGTGCGGGAATTACAAAGTTACTCTTTATTTCCAGCTCCACTCATGCCATTAAATCATCACTGCTCCTCTCTGTGCATGTCAAAAAGTTCTGTCAAACACAGCCTCTAACACAAGAACATCTCTAAATGGGAGGGGATTCTGGGGATTCATTACGTCAATGTATAATCCACACCTTTTTATGACATCTCCATCGTGAGGATCTGTGAGGTTCATTCTCAGTGACAGCAATGGTTACGGTTCAGGTATAATCCTCATGCAGGATCTTCTGATCAGGAATATGAATCCCACCCCGTGTTATTTGACCTCTTGCCAGATGTTGACACGTAAGTTTGGGCCCCACTTACAAATGCTGGAGAGGACTGGATAGCTACTTGGTCAGTCGTACAGAGATATGCAGAAAGTATAGGTTGGCTCATATTGCTTGTGGAGTTTCCACAATTGGTGAAATTTAATTTAATTACTATACTGTGTCTCACCTACAAGCACTCTCTAAACCTATAACAATTACATATGTGCTGCAGATAAAAGATCTGCTGAGTGGCTGAACAATGCCCTTGTTGCCTATGGTTTAATGAACCGAAGCACTGGTATAGCCAGGACTGAAAAATACTCTACCAAGCAACTGAGAACATACTTCAGAGTAGCTACCCCCACAGGGCCAAAAAGTTATGGGAAGAGTTATAGATTTGGCCGCCTTCTGAGAGATGGTGTGGCATGTTGTAAGGAATAATGGTTGGCACTGACTCAGGTCCTTTGTGGTGAAGTCTGCAGAGGCATCTTAACCCGTCACAGCTAATGGGTTTTGCTACAGATGCCAAAGCATAACATGGTGAAAGCATTTGAAGAAAGAAGCATAAAAATATCTAAAGCATTGATAGTCTCAGGGGCAATTTAAAAAAAAAAAAATTTTTTTTTTTTGGTCTGATTGGTTTTCAGAAGCCCTACAAACACTGGAGGAAAGTAAAGATAATGAAGAAATAATGAAATAACTGAGGGGAAAAAAGAATTGTAGAAGTTTTTTTAAGTAATACAAAATCATTACAAAGTCCTGGGTAGACATGCATTTTTAAACAACGGCTGTAATAACGGAAAATTAGGCTCCATAACTTATTCATAGGCTTCTGGTTAACACTGCTCTCCATTTCAGGCCGTTCACTTTATAAATAGCATCTTTAGGTGAGATGCTATTGTTTTGGCCCTGCAATATGTAAAATAACTACCCGTTCTTGTGAATTAGAAATCATTTCTCCACATTCTGTAACCACATCTGAAGATATGGATTTCAGTGCAGCCCATGGAGGAATTGCTTCTGTTTGGAAAGGTAGAGAGAACCCCAAGCAATAAATATTCCACTTTCAACTCTAAAACTGCAGTTGCCTATTTGATGTTGAAATTGTAAAAATTTAAAGGAAGAAAACAGTATTTGATGAGTCTACAATCTTTATACTTAAGGGATATTCAGAAGACCTATAAATCCTCAGTGGAATTAATAATTGAGGCTCTTGAAAGCTCTAAAAGGAAATATTAAATATGCAAAATCTTGGTGAAAAGCATAATTAAGGCCATAAATGCCTAAAAGTTTAAAGGGCAGGCTACCTCTCTCAAAGATTTTTCCAGTATAACATTTATATGGAAGTATAACACAATACATTTTTAAGCAGCATTCTATATTACCTTTTGCACCAAATTTTATCTTTTCCTTTCAGTGTTAAATAGTATATTTTAGAATACAATTTCCAAGATCTCGTGAATTAAATGGATGATATGAAGGCCCACAATCTTGTTTTTCTGTTATTAAAAGGTTAAAAATTTCACTCCTCCAACTTCTCAAAGCTAATCGTGTCTTCTGTGCAAAGTAAATGACATTTACTTACAGCGCTGAGGTTTTCCTTTCTTTTTTATCATTCATTTTTTCTCTTCTAATATTCCTGGGCTGGCTCTTCTCCAATTTTAAGCACAGTTTTTAGTTAAGGAGAAGAAAGCCTCCAGCCCTGACACAAAAGTCCTAAGACCTACAACTGAGTTACCCCAGCTCCCAGGGAAAGAAAATCTTCCTTCCTTGGTACCAGGCATTTCAATATTTCCAATGAGTGTTTACAGGTGTACCTATACAAGACCTATATGTATGTATACAGTATGTGAGCTCTCTTGAAACAGACACAGCAATATTTTATATTGCTTACCAAATGAACAAGGACACTGTTTTCAATAGTCCTGAATACTTATAACTAATTTAAACATTTTAAAGACAATAGGTATTTGGTACCTTTGACTATGAAGCCCTTGTGTTTTCCACAATGTTGACCTGATAAAAATACTGATCTTCAACTGGAGAGGAAAAGAATCAAGGGGGGTTTTTTGCATTAAGTTCTAGAAAGAGAATATTTTCATTTTGTACAAAGTGACTTGCAGAAAAATAGCCATTCATTACAGCACAGCCTACATCCAGTTTCCCTCTCTCCAAACTGGCACTTTTTCTTGATACTAACCCCACCCCACCTATTTGGAACACCTTCCCTCTTGGCAGGGATTTGTTTGTTTTACATCTAAGCATTTCTGCTCACAGCAGGTTGTGAAGTAATGGAAGTTAATATCACGCAATTCTGATAACCATCTTGCTTCTTCTTCCTCAGTTCCACTGTGACATGAATTTAGCAGTTAAAATATAAAAAATAATCCTGGTAGATTTAAAGATTAGTTTTGTATCCTTTGAAAGAAGTGATTCCAAGCCTCTCTTATGCAGTTTCATTGCTTTGTAACTTCAGAGCCTGACGGAGTGGGGCAAGTGAAGCAGAATAGAGATGATATTCACATGACATAACTCTAGAAAGATATCTCAGGGCCTCACCAATTCGATAAAGTCCAAAGCTGTGGTTTTTCTCCCGATATGATTACTCGCTCGTTAGCCCAGCCCATGCTTTGTGCCAGAGTCCTGGAACCGATCAAGTTAGAGACTTCAGTTCAAAAGCATTCTTACTCTTCCACTCTTCTCCACCATTTTTATATTGTTGTAATGTGTATTTTGCACAGAAGAGTAAATTTCACGGTAAAAAGAGAAGAAATAGGCCCATTCCAGCTCAAAGGCAGTTACAAACATTAATTTCCACAAATAATCAGGTTACTCTCAGTATAAGTTTTATGAATGCTATATTGTAGCATAGGAAAACAAAAATGAAAGTATCAGCGATGAGGCAGTTTTAAGATGCATCCTTTCAGAGTACTTTTGTTATAAGCATCACTAGGAAGCCTGCACTCTGCCAAGACAGAAGAGATGATATATTGGTCAATAATGACTTTGTAAGAATGTCAGTCCTTCAACTGCATGTTTTGTTGTCATAAAGGTTCATCTATATATATAAATATTATATATAAATGGCAACCAAACTCTTAAGAGCTAATTTAGCCACATAGGCACAGATGCCTAGGTAATTCAGGAGTATACAGCTGTGTCTGGATTAGGATTAAAAACGATAATAATGGTACTGGATATCATCAGAAGATCAGGAGAGCTCTCCCCTATGACCTTCCTAAAGATGGAAGGAATTTTATGTTGCCACGGGGGGATATTTCATGTTACACTGTAGTTATGATACCCAAGCACTGGACTCTCACGACTATTTAATGCCAACAGGAGCCTGATTATCAGGTTGTTATTTTTCTTTGCACAGCTGCTGTTCTCTACGTTTTATATGTTCATCCACGAAGTAGTGAAACAAGACTCCCTGGACAACTTTTCAAGAACTGGGTTGTAAGCTTGTTTGCTGCTTCATGACACCTGCTATTTGGGCATTTAGCTCCCATAGTTTCCTTCAGTTATTTTCAAGCTTCGGTTTGCTTTTGGTCTGATTCAAAGCCTGACTTAAAATGCTAACCCTGGTAGTTCAGTTCCCCTTTTAATGGATGGTTGTTCATGTTTTAAATCATCCGTGTTACTGAAGTACATCATGTCAGCTCCAGCACAGCTGACAGATAAGGCACAGAGATATGGCAGGCCACCCCGGGCCACAGGTTTAGAGTGTGCATGGGAAATATGGTATTTCTGACACTCTTGTAAAAAAGGAAAAGAAATATGTGAAAAATAAGGGATTTTTGATACTCTTTAAAAATAAATAAAAAGGCAGTGAAACATCTGAACTGCCTCAAACATGGTTCTGAAGACTAAAAGGTAATGTAACATAGGATATCTCCCAGCAAAGTCAACTCAGTGGTGTGTCAGATGGGCTGGTGAGAATATGATATATCAAGCTACTTTTTTGCCTTTTCATGTTTAGTCTTTTTAAAAAGAAGCCATCATCGAGCATGCAATAAATATTTTTGACCAAGTATTCCTGTCAAAAGCCACTGAATTGTCAGCTCAACTTTACTGCCTACAGAAAACCATGCCAGACAAGAATGATGCACGTAACACCCTCCTGTGCATAGAAAACCCCCAAATCCAAAATATTTACCAAAAATCCAACTACTATAAACCAGGCTGTAAACCGTTAATTTACCATTTTATCCTATTCTCATTTTTCTGAGAGACACAACTGAGAAAGAAAAAATAATCCTGACCAGATTCACAGATGAGGTGATAATTACATCCCTCCTACACAAAATCCAACAAACTAGAATATCTTCAGCGAAGAAAATAATGTATACTTCCACTTCAACCCATAGGGCTGGTGTGTGGTTTTTCTGCAATCATTACAGAAGCTGGAGCAGCAAGCGTTGCCATCCCTAACACACACACAGAGTCTTGTGGGCCACAGATGTGTCTGTGCCTGTACCCCACGCTCCTCCTTTGGTCTGCCCCGAAACGTCCCCACCAGCTCCAGTGGAAAAGCAGTGGAGTGCCAAATGAAGCAAGCTTTCATCTCTCCACCTGCACGCACTTTCTACCCATATGTAACCCACTCGACTCCCATTTCAGAACCAGCCCCAGGTGAGTTTCTCTCATTCTCTACCCATTTAATAAGCCTGACCTCCCGAGTTCTTTCCTGGTGCAAAGAATATAATTAATAAGCCACTCAATCCATCATATTGACCTGCATTATTTTAAATTAAAGTTAACAGCAGCAATGAAAAAAGGATTATAAGGTTAAAATATATGGACTGCATATCTTTGTACAGTTTCTTTTTAGTCACATAGATAAAATTTACATGAAAATATAGCTTTGCCACAGCCAGATCATCACTAGCTACATGCATCATATGAAGGTCAAATACTTTCTCCTTTGCAAAATGTCTGGGACCCGATACCAACAGATCTCCAAAGGTATGCAATAGAGTCATCATCCTTTACACAGCTACCAATTCAATTATATCTCTAATCGTTTAAAATTCATATTTATTTTTTACCTTGTGACACTCTCAGAAGTAGGAAAAGGATCTCATCAGGTAGGAACATTTTGTTGTACGTAGAAACACAACCCAAATTAACCACAGCTTAGTCCTCAGCTTACAAAATTACTCATACTATTCAACATGGAAAAGGATGGAGATAACACATATAAACAAAAAGTACAAGACAAAAATAAAACTAAAAATGACAAGCAACAAACACATGATGTACTTTCCCTCCTTAGGGAGCACTGATATGACAGACGATATGCTTTGGAGAAATGCGTGTATTGAACTACTATAGAATAAATATCTTCTATGTACAAATAATGCTTCATAAATCCATTGTAGGAGTAACTAACATAACGGGCCATCATAGGGCAATTGCTAGTAAAGGATTACTGAGGAAGCTGCTGAAAATCTCTCATGCTTGACATAGCCCAGTGATTCACTAAGCCTGTGAATGCTTTCCCAGGTAGAGACCCACACCTTTGCCAGTCAGGAACCCCAAACGCTAAGAGCAGCACTTCAGATGATTGCTTCATTCCCAGTGACCACTGTAGAACTGACAGCCTCTAAATTACTGCCTGAAAAGCATATTGCATGCCATCTGACAAAAGAATGGGAAGGGAAGGAAAAACCCTACAGATTGTGTAACATCATCCGTTCCTCTGAGGGAATGGTATGTTTCAGTCTTTCGTTTCTTTAACCCAAAGAACCAGATGAAAAATATATGACAACAACCTGCAAACAGTTCCACATCTATTATACAACTGAAATCATAAGAAATGAGCTTGTTGAAATAACAAATGAACTTGCAATTGCTTTGCTTCGCATAACTCCCATATGTTTTTAGATATGTTTTGAAAGACAACTTTTTTAGATTAATAAATGCCATGTGATACACTCGGTTCTTGTCCGCTGAGGACTGGGCCCAACCACAGCTAAAAGCTTTTGCCACTTAAAATATGAATGGAGAACATCACAGCACAAATGGAAAAAAAATATATGTTTATAGTTATGAGAATATGCAAATAGGCTGCCTGGTCTCCATAATGTCCTTGCCATGCTCATAGAAGATTTGAATTTCTCACATGGGATTGAGTTTTACAGAGTAGAGGGCGAGTGGGGGGAAGGAAGCCGAAATAGCTTCCCTGGGGAAGGCAATGATATTCCATACCTACTATCCCCGACTCAAAGTAGGACCTACCACCAATTGTTTTGTTGCCTGTTTCATAATACAGCTCATTATTGAATGCTCACAAGTTGAACATTGATGTTTGGGTATTGGAAAGGGACTTCTCATAAACAAAAAAAGAATGCTCTCATTCATAATAGTTCCCCTTAGTTGTGGGGAATGTGAATTTTCTTTCAGCATTTGGTTTTCCACACTGCATGAGCCAAAACAGAGCTGAACAGGCTGGAAATGGAAGCTGCTTCTCATGACATTTCAGCCAGAAATTAGCTCTGGTGTAAAGGTGACCCATTTCAAAGCAGTGTTTGCAAACATGTGGACATTTTCTCTTATTGAAATTAGTGCCCACACACCTCTAAGAGCTTTGGCTCATAAAGATGCTTCTTTACCAATTGTTGCCTTTATGGGCAAACGCACCAGAAGACTTAAATCAAAGGGACTGGACTGCTTCAGCAGAGTCACTGATGGGAAAGAAAACCTTGATTATTTGTCAACTCAGTATTCACTAAACCCATTTCTCATAGCTATCGGGAAGTCTACAACGTGGGTGGTCTCCGAGTAATTCTTCATGGACTGCAGAACTCATCACCATAAACCCCACCGCTATTTGAGCACAGACGTTATGGACTTCCCACAGCCAGGAGAGTCCCTCCTCTGGTCAGGGTGTAGGTTGTCTCAACACTGAGGCAGAAGCTTGCACTTAAGCCTGCTTAAACTCTGATTTGGGAGAAAAAGTGAGACTTTTAATGCTCAGACCTGTTAAGACTGCCACCTTGCATGACCACTAATTTCACTGATAGTGAATAAAACCAAGCAGTGTAAAACAATCTAATTTCTAGGGCTGCAGACTTCCCTAGAGGTTTAAGAACACTTAAGTATTAATTATCAAACTGAGGAAATAATACCAACAAAAGCTTTGCTGAGTGAGTTTCCAGGTGCATCTTTTCTTAGTCTATATTTTATTTCTATGCCTGCTCACAGCAGGCAGCTCCATTTTAAAAGAGAGACAGTATTTTCTGTGAAGTATTTAACAGTGTAATAGGCTCCAATACTTCAACAGGAACCCCTAATGTAAGCTTGAAAAGCAAAGTTAATAAAAGTGAAATAGCCATGAGAGAGGTAATGGGTGTGAGGGATGGAGACATTTATTTAACATCCACACCGAGTTTATTTGTGACAATCACTCTTCCTTATTAAATGTCACTGCCATGGATGACTGGTCCGATGCGTGTGATCCAGTTGCAGCACTGTACTTCGCATGCGTGTCCATCACACAGCATGCAAGCCTGCATGGATACTCTTGAGCTTTCGTTTTCCTTGTCGTTATTGAATTGCATGGGCGTAACAGTTTTTATGCATTTAAGAAAAGAATAAAATCTGAAAATGATCTTCACATTCTGCATGCAATACGTGAGTAAACAGTAAATGAGAGTCAGGGAATACTCTCTGCTTGGCCTGCGATGCAGCATAGTCCGGGATACAGATCACACACCCTTAGAAGAAAAAAACCTTTGGTGTAGGAAAGCATAGATTATGAAACAGATCAGAGGGGGGGAAAAAGCTACATGAATAGAGAAAGAAGTCTTATATCTCTCACGCATTTGTTTTTATTTAAATTTTTATGATCTTTGAAAAACATCTTTTGAAAGAAACAGTATGTCTTTAAAATATTATTTTACTGCCAAGTCACTGGTATCTGCTGTAATAGAGCGAAAATAGGAGCAGATGATATCAAATATACTGTACTTCATAGAAACTGGAAAACATAAAGATTAAATTCTACATTAGAAAGATTTTTTACACACAATATTCTTAGTATATATAATACATTTAATTCCAAATGATGTACGTATTTTGTTTTATGACCACTAAATACAATATTGCTCTGCAAATCTACCTAGTTACCAAAGTGCTTAAAAATCTGAGCTTTATATCAGAGCCTGTTCTGTATTCATCATCAAGTGTCACTTGTACGTCATAGCATAAGTATGAATTTTTCAGGGAAGAGGACTGGAGAAAAAGAAGTGGCTAATGGAAATAATGACCACGTCCAAACCATCTATTAGAAAAAAAGAATGACTCAAAACAAAACTCTAAGAACAAGTGGAGACTACAACAACTAAAATTATATAACTTATCACTAGCACTTCTCTAAAACCCAAAGAGCAGCAATTTGAGCTACAATAAACAGATAAAAAAATAAGCAATCTGTTTGTCCTTGTTTAGACCACAAAAATTATTAATAAAAGTCTCATCTCTGTGGCAGACCTAAATGCAATAAGCTCTGAGAAAAAAAAAAACAAAACATAACCTTAAACATGCCATTGAAAAACCTTCATCAAATCTATTGAAACACACCTGTTGAGACCTGTGGAGATCACTTTTTCCTCTTTTTTAATTGCAATTTTTTTTTTCCAGTGTTAAAGAACTGAATGAAAGGAAGGCTACCTGAGATCAGACGGAGAAGGCGGTGGTGTAGAGAGACTCCCCTCAGGAAAACAACTAGTTATGGAAAGGACTGAACTCCCAGGTGCTCAGCGAGCACGGGAACAAACCAGAGACTGTAATTTTAAGGCTGATCCCATGTTATATGCCAATTTTTATTTCATACAGGAAGTATTAACCATTACAAAAATTGTAACAATTGGGCAGCTGATCCCACACCAGTGGGACTTTGCCAGGACAGATCTGGAAGTGTTTTTACAAATGATGGTATGCAAATATTACAAATAGGGTTTTGTTTTGTGGTTTTTTTTTTAAGTAGGGAAATAAGGGTGAAAGACGAGGTTAAGAGACTTGCTAAATCTCACAGGACAAATAAATGGCCACACAGAGCTAGGGGACAAGGAAGGACCTGGCTGTAACCAAGTCTGATGCCCTGCAAGAGGTTAAGTGGTAAATTATCACTCTGCATATTGGGAATAAATAGAAATAAAATGACACAGAGCATGAAAAAGTGGACATTCACAAACAAGTACATGAAGGACATGAACCTGTTGGAGTGAGTCCAAAGACGGCCATGAAGATGATCCGAGGGCTGGAGCACCTTTCCTGTGAAGACAGGCTGAGAGAGTTGGGGTTGTTCAGCCTGGAGAAGAAAAGGCTCCAGGTAGACCTTAGAGCAGCTTTCCAGTACCTAAAGAGGCCTAAGAAAGTTGGGGAGGGACTTTTTACAAGGGCAAGGAGTGATAGGACAAGGGGCAATGGCTTTAAACTGGAAGAGGGAAGATTTAGATTAGCTGTTAGGAAGAAATTCTTCACCATGAGGGTGGTGAGGCAGTGGCACAGGTTGCCCAGAGAAGTTGTGGCTGCCCTATCCCTGGAAGTGTTCAAGGCCAGGTTGGACGGGGCTTTGAGCAACCTGGTCTGGTGGAAGGTGTCCCTACCCGTGGCAGGGGGGGTGGGACCCCATGATCTTTAAGGTCCCTTCCAACCAAACCATTCTATGATTCTATGAAGTAGCAAATTATTTGATGTACAAAAGGCACTATCGAAAATTACCATGTTCTCCTAACCATTTAATTCTTCTTCAGAAATTTGGTACTAGTTCTTAAATGAGTTTGCAAATGGCAAATTGGAATTTGCATTTCAATTTAGCTGTTTCTGAGATTTGCCACTCATTCTCCCTTTTTTATGGCTTCACAAAGCTGGAAGTCACAAGCGTTCTGAATGAAATCCCTTTGGGTGTCATCACTGGAATCAAAGGAAAACAAATGTCTGGGGGAAAAGGTTATTCTGGAAATCAGGTCTGTTGAAAGGAGCTGACATATTGCACAGTGATGCAGCTTGATTGGTTGTAGCTGTCATTTTATTACATCATTTAAAGGAATACAAAACTATAACCTAGCTATAGCAGTCAAAACAAGATTTCTTAAAAATAAATGGTCTTGAAAACCATTTGGCCAATTTATATGGCAATTAGGTAAGACTTATTCACTGTACACTTTTTATTTCACTAGTAAATAGGAGCTAGAATAACTTGGCTGAAGACTGATAATGAACTTCTGAAAGCTGAAGTATCAGAACACTACCCTTTCTCCATGCCCCAAAATGGCTTATCTTTAACACCCGCACTAGTTTTATTTCATGACATCTCTGCATGGACATTCTTGATGCATTTTTACAATTTTTCCCTTCAGAGAGAAGATCACCATTAATTTAAGTAAGTTGAGAAACAGTTCAGATGGATGGTTTTGGTTACTCTCCAGTGACATCCATGCAGTTTATTACCTAAGTAGTTTACTGCAGTGAAGTCATTATGTTGAGTCCAGCTACAGAATGGCTTCTATTTGTTAGGATTCCTCAACTACTGTTTAACCGCTTTCCTCCAAACATGTAAGCATGCTTCCTTGCTATAGCACACCTTTACTTTTACCATTTGTTTTCAGTTGACTTTTTTTTTCGTTTTAGCTTATATACTGTAGATTATTACTTAAATGATTTATTACAGGAACCTTACTGTATGAGGGGCAAAATTTGTTTAAAATAAATCCAGCAGCTACAGTAATCCCTTAGGGCAAAATGTACTTCTACTTAATTTCTCTACTGTGTATTACACACCATATAATTGCTTAAAACAGAAGCTACACATACAAATTTTGCTTGGCACCAAATACCTGGCTTCAGAGAGTACACTCAAGTTACATGCTGTGTTTTGCTACAAATCCATCGTACCACCTAAAGTAATTCAAAGAGATCACTACTAGAAATATTTTGAACTACCTAAAATAAATCAGCAAGTAAGCAAACCACAGTGTTTTGCTAAAGGTTATATTAAAATAAGCCACGGTGTTGCTGAAGGATATTTTATATGTGTATGGCTTTAGCATTCCTCATGCCCTTTTTCCAGTGCACTAAATAAAATCATGAGACAAACTTTAGAGATGGAAAATATCTGCTAGATCATTCAGACCATCCCAATGCCAGTTCAGGATTGCTTCCTTTATTTTCTAGTGTTTTGTCAAACCTACTTTTAAATATGCTGTATATCCCAAGTAATGAGATTTCCACTACTTTCCCCTGGGAAATACATTTATATAACAACTTTCTTCCCCAAGGATCTCAAAGTGTTTTATAAAAATATACATACAAATCACTTCCCCACTAGAGTACAATCACTTACGAGGTATAGGGTGGCAGCCAGGAGGGAAATGATACATAGTACTCTGCAAATTTATAGCAGGAGGGAAATTCCTGCCCAAGGACAGAGGGGCAAAACCCTATACTTATGACAAATGCCAGGAACTCATAAACGTCCACAAATAGCAAACAGAATTTGAACACATGGTCCCAAAGACCTAGGGCAACTTAACAAAGTAAATATGTTATTCTGGCAGGAGTACCAGAACAGGGACTCTGCTTCTGAAACAGCAACTGACTTGAGGACAGTGCTCTGGATGGTTCCATTCAAATATATACTGATGTTAGAGGCAGTCTATCCTAAATCCTTGCCCCCCCGGAGCTAGCCCAAGTCCACTAGCTGCTCTTCCCCCTCGTAGCCCACGTGTCATTTATGTAGTGCTTGTTATTGGCAAAGCAGAGTCCATCCATAAATGCACTGGGGACCACTTGCTCCTACCCACGGGCAGCCAGGGGGAACAGAAATCCAGGAGGAAGGGATGATGGCTTGGTACCAGCAGATTGCTGTATTTGGGCCTGACTGCAGTTGCACCTTAAAAGATCAGAAAATTATAAGGGCTAGGAAGCAAATAATGCCAGAAACTACATCATATTTGGAAGGTTAACAGTTTCCAAGTTCAAATCCCTTGGGTGGAGATCCGGGATTTTCCATGCAGATGGTTTGTAGGCAGAGGTTGAGGGTAATGGGAGGGTCAAACCTCATTATCAGCATTGTTTCAGCAACCTTTGCTCATCTTAGGGAGAGAATAAGAGGAAAGAGGACAGCCTGTGCTCTGAATCTTCCTTCTGTTTGGTTTTGGGCATGAGAGTTCTTTTCAGATCTCCAGTCTCTTTGCTCATTGCCAGTACTCAGCTAGGAACTAGTCTTACATACAGGACGTAATATGTACAAGTGCTTAGAGCATCTTCCTCTCACTAGCAAGGTCAGACCCAGCTTCTTCTCCACCTGGAAGTACATAGAGTTATCAAAACTGAACTAATATATTCCAAAATAAACCATGTTAGATAGATCGATCTGGATCACAATCGTTAAATATACTTTTAGGATAGATGAACAAAGGAAGTATTTTCCACCTCACCTAGAAGAGGATTATTTTCTGCATTCTCCCAGTGGGACACTGTATCAAGCTATTTACTCTTAACCAAGGAACTAATACTGTAGTTTTCTGCCCTCATCCATGTCTTCTATTAACCTGAAAATCTGACTTTTCTGCTGTGCATAAACACTCCCATTCGCCTCAGCTGCAGTACAATGTGTCAAGGCTAACCATGGTGTGGCAAACGTACCAGCTACCCTTGCCTTCAGTAACCACGAAACAGATGTGCCATTCCTCTCTCTCTTCACTGATGAGCACATTACTTTTACTTAAAATGCAGAAATGAGGTCTTATCCTAGAAAGAGAGAGAATTTAACAGCTCGGTGTTAATGCTCCCTTGTTAACGAATCACTGTCACCATTTGACTCTCCATTGTGCCTGCAGTTGTACAGACAGTGACAAGCCATTTGATTCAGTGCTACTGAGAGTCTTTGTGCAGAGGTGAGGCTTTGATCCTTCCCGGTGTTGAAGGAACATAGATGTGATTTCTGAAGGTTTTGCATAAGTTTCAAGCTTGTGAGATTATGGATACATAGTACAGTTCCTAAATGTCTACATTTGTTGCCAAGATGGCATTGATAATGGGTGTATTAGCAATGCAAAGATGGAGAGATGAGTCATTTTCCTGGGGATTAGCTCAGCTCTTCCAAAGCCTGCTCTAAACAATGAGCCGATATTGTCAGATAAAAATGAGCATGGAACATTACTGAAAAGCAAAACATGTTCCTGCCCTCTCCAAAACCCAGGTATCAAAACTTGGCCCTGCATTCACAGTCAACATTTTTGCATATTCACGGCTTTGTCCCCTTAACTTCATACACACACAAGCAGAAACTATGGTCACAGAGACACAGAGGGGGCTGATTCTGAACGGGAGCAACTCCAGACAAGGTCCCGAGCGCTGTGAGCACATCGCGCAAGCAGGTCTGAAACAGCAGGTGAGGCAGCCAGCGCTCTAACAGCAGAGAGGAGTTCATTTTTCTGAAAACACGGGATTACAACATTTTTAATCCTGTCAGGCGATGATACCTACATATTAAATTCAGTTACAAAAACAATATCCAGGCAGACATATGGCTGCAGGAAAAGGTATAGTGCTTCAGCAGTTTGCACGACAATGAAACGAGCAGTAATACATTCAGGGTGCTATTGAGTTGTAAACTATGACCACTCTGCTCAGGGGTTAGAAATTCTCCAATGTGACAGAGCCAAGCAATATCATTTTTCCACAGGAGAAGTCGTGCAAATGCCCACACCCTCCAAATTAATTTATTTACATAGTTTTGGTTCCAAAGATCCTCCATCACATGTATGCTGAGAAGCAGCCCAGGCCAGACAAACAGATGTTATACTGACTTTGGAGCCTGACAGCCCATTCTGCAACCATTTCTGACAGCTAAATAATCAGTCAGCACCAAAGCAACATATTTAACTTAAGGGTTGCCAGAAATCAGATACCCACATCTTTTTTCTTAAGAAGTACAAAAATTTGGAAACGAGGAGAAATATCACTGGTAGTGGATGATGATACACTTGCAAACCACGCGCTACGCCTCTTCGTACACAGCACGAATATCGTGTGAGCCCATCATGGTTATTTATGTCATTACATTAAACAGAAGTTATGAAGTATGCTGTGGAGGATTCTAAGCTATGCAAACAATTATAGGGTTCCAACTGTACACATTCATATCCCATACTGTCTCAATGAATATTTTATTTAAAAAAATTAAATTTGGTGGTAATTACATTACCCAAATGCAGAAAATCATGGCTCTTCACTAAAAAAACCCCACCAAACTCAAACCCTCGAATTTTACCAACTAATGATACAGAAAAAAGAAAGCAACTCATCCAACTGATGAGACCTCATCTAATGCCTAATTTATAGGGATTAAATTTGCTTATAAGTGGAAATTAACTCATTTCAATTGGAGAAAACATAGCTACAGCACAGAAAAGATGATTCAACTCTTCAGTCAACTTCATGAATGGTGGGCTGAGGGATGCTGAACAGTTCATCCAGAATTGGTCATGTTCATTCGTGCTACTTAGGAAATTCTCAGCAGATGGCTGCATGGAAGAGCTAGGAAGATCTTTGCTGCTGTACCAATATCTTGTCAGAGAAGTTCACTGTTTTATGAATTTTTGAACTCTCAGGGCCTTCCATGCTACTTGTATGTGAACAGCAAACTTCACTCCAGTGCCTGCCAAATTAAACTGCAACTCCTTGCAAGCCTCTGTGAATACCTTCAGTGAAGCATAGTGTTCATAAACACCTTCCTGCAATTCAGAGAAATCTCTTTAATAAATTAACAAAGCTGTCACAGAAGTATAAATGGGAAGTCATTTTTAAAAATAGAACCATTTAAGATCACACAATTTCAGAAGCCTTTTGCAACATTTTATAATTCCTTTAGGCCACTGCAGGTCTCCTTTACACTTGTGACGATGCCCCTTTCAATTTGCATTTAAAAGACAGTAAATTGCAGGGTTCATAAACATTTTTATAGTGATTTATTGAAGACTAGAATGTCACTCCTGTTCTTCACACTTTAGCAGTCCTGGGAATCGGCTGCAGGGCTGTATGTGTAATCTTGCTTTACCCATAAACTATACGAGAATGAGCCAGTTCTGAAACCTATTATTTATTTATTTTTCTTGCTTAAAAGACATTTGTGGCACTATTTTACATCTATATTTATCTTTCAGTTATAAGATGACCCATTTTATTCAGCCTTCAAGTTATAACCAGGTTTCCACAATTTACAAAGTACTTGGTTTGCAAATTAGAACTGTTCAGAGACAGGATCGCATTGTGCCAATGAACAAAGGATTCTTTCTCTTCCCTTTTTAATAACACACACACAATCCACAGACTATTGGATTTATTATCACCACTAGATAACTTTACCATACAGGAATGTACTGAGTTTTTTTATTATTATTGAAAACCCAAACCACAGAAATGCACTGTAAAATTTTAGCTAGAGAATATTCTAAAGTTTCTGCTTCTTGAAAGACAAAAGTTCATTGCAATCGGGCCACTGATACTTCTATCCTCCTTTGCAGGCAGCAAAGTCACAAAAGAAGGTAAACAGTGCCAAGAAGCGTTGTTTATAAGGGCACTGTGATCTTTCCTGCATCCCAGCGGAGCTTTACCAGGGGGAATCTAGAAACCTCCCTGCACAAATGGGGGGGCCTTTTAAATTTATTCCTTCCCCTAATTAAGGGGGGGGGAAGGAAAAAAAAAAAAAAGCATGCACCTCATTTGCCCTTCCAGTGACCAGGAGGGAGTATTTCTTTCTACTTTTTTCACATTACAATAATGGCTTCACAGCTCTTGAAAAGAGCGCTAGTGCAACAGCAAATGGTGCATGACACGCTGAAGCCCTGGTCTTTGTCGCAACAGCTCCGCTCCAAAGAAAGTCCTTCCTTGCCTTCTTTTCCTTGCCATTAACTGTGATGAAATGAGTTTTTCCCCCTTTTGATTCCACCCCCCGCTGTCTATTACAGTCTGACCTGATTGCACTTATGCACAGATTATTTCATAGAGACATCCTTTTATTCAGGTTTGCGAGTTCATGCCTGCAAGGTTATCTGTTCACAAAGCAACGCCTCATTCCTCGTATTCATTTTTTTTTTGAAATCTGATCTCATTGATAAGAACAAGACCATTCGCATTGCATTTGTCAGATAAGTAGCTCCATGCCAGAGTAATAATTTTTTGTGACTATTGTCAGGGCTCCAGTTAAAATACATCAACCGATAAAAATGCAAGTATTGTAAAAATAACCTTGCATCAAAAGTGTTGGCCCTCTGGTTTTTCCAAGGCACATTATGTCCTTTTCCTTAATAATGATTTATTATAGGCAGAGCATCTTCTTTTTTTGCAAGAATTATTTTTAAGAATTATTTAAAAATATTCCTATTCCAGTGCTGCCATTGGTAGCACTGAACTTGAAAGGAAATAAGTAAGTAGAGGATCAATGTTGCACTGATTGTTGAATTGGGTTTTGATTAATTTTAATCAAATGGTTTACTCAATTCTGATATGCGACCGTTCCCAGCAATAATAAACAGATGAATCATGTCACAAGCACACTCTGAGCAGCAGCGCGAGAAGAAAACAGCGAGAGGTGCAGTTTAGCATATGTGATCCAATATTAATGAGACTTCGGGATCACCGATTATCTTCAGGTTTGTTTGTGAGAGAAAGCTCTACCCCAGCGCAGCCCAGTTAAAACTGAAGGTGCAGCAGAAGAAACAAAACACAGGCGCTCGCACCCACACATACGCAGAGGTCAAAGTCGCAGGAAGGGGAATTAAAAAAAAAGCATAGACAAGAGTCTGGCTTTTTGCAACACCTTGTCATGGAAAGCCATCAAGGCACAAATGCACCTTCTCACCTGGAGAGGGGGACAACGTTAGATGTAAGCCTTAGCAAAAGGGGAAGGCGAGAAGCGCTGCTTTTCCCTTTTATTCCTTCCTCCCCACCGCCTTCCCCTGCCTGTGGCAGCTCCACCAAAAAGCGCTTGGGGCAGCCGCACAAAGGAGCCGGTGACACTGGAAGCCAGCAAAGGTCTGGCAGGCGGGGAGCTGCATTGAGCAGCCCAGGGCCCCATCTCGGTCTCAGCGCGAGGCCGCCGTACGCCCGGGCCTGCAGCTGATAACACTGTAATAGTCCTCCTTTGAGGACTGGGG
>NW_009598534.1:99324-168488 GCF_000690535.1 Cariama cristata | reverse complement strand
ATTACTCTTCTCTTATCCTGCTGCACTGTCATGTCCGAGAGGAGAAGAGAGGCAAAGGCTCCTGCTAATGACACATTACCCTTTTGACAAGCACTTGAAGGTTTTATTGTAAATATTCAAGATATAAAACATCTGAGATTCCCTTTTTAATTATAAAAAGCAATTTTCCCGTGCCTCCCGTTCGCCCCCTCCACCACCGCCAACAGTAAAGTTTAGGCGCTGGTATCCTCCGCTTCCTGCAAACAAACCCATTTTCCTTTGTCGCGTTAACTCATTGCTAGGAGGTAACTCCGGTATCTCTGTGAAATTATCTAATGTAATGCCTGGAAAATGTGTCATTTGAACACACATCACTCTCCTACAAAAGTTACATTGCTGCCCCAAAAGGAGGGGAAAATGTGCATTTATATTAAAAAATTAGGAAGGGGGGAAGGAGAGAAAAAAAAATCATGAGCAAATGGGCATTGAGCAAGCCGTTCATTGGGTGACTCTCAGGAGATGTGTCTCTTACTGAAAGGAACAGTCTTTCATAAACTAAAAATTAAAGATATGCAGGTTGTTGTGGTAAATCCAGTCTGTTTGTGGGTCTCCAGATGGAGGACTACGAAGCCAAAGACTTATTTCCCCCCCGCTCTCACTATCAGCTCTGAGATGTAGAGGTTACAGAAGCTATGAGATTCCCCAAAAGAGTAGAGGAACCTAAATACTGCTATGTGATGTGAAGGACTGAAAACCTGAAAGAATCTTTAATCTGAGGTATAATGAGAGAGATCATTAATAGTCCAGCTCCTATAATGATAAAACTGAGCTCTATTTTCCTAAGATGGGTGCATATGCTTCTTGGGTCATCCTAAAACCTGAGCCTCTTCCACTTAACTTTCTCCCTTTTGTATCAATAGGCTGGAGTAAGGACACTGAGTGTCCTTCTGTCACAGTCATCAGCAGTGGAGGGACCAACCAAAAAATTCCAGAAAAGGCTAGCAGCCAAATATCTAATAATACGTTTAAAAGTGCCAGAAAAACATCATCTAAATATATAATTGACAGAGAAGAGCACCTTGGAATAAGAGCACTAAAAGCACAGATTTGCCACCTAAACCTTGACAACGGCACTTCCTCTAGTTCACCTCCAATTTGCTGGGGGGGCTGAATCACCGGATCCCAATACTTACATAGATTTCTGAACGTTAAGACCTGGCTTTAGATGTTCTCCTACTTGCTTGTGTGATTTTTAAATATACTGTTATTATATGGGACATAATGATCCTCTTAGTATTTTACACAAGTCAGACTCATTCCAAGGAGACTGCGCAACATTACAAAGAGATGTTGTGAAATAAACTTGGAAAAACAGAAGACTGTTTTTGATATTAAAATCAGAAAAACTGGTAGAAGAATCAGTGTTTGGATTTGCATGAGGTTATGGACAATTCAGGATTAGCTTTAAGTCTAATAACCGAAAATCCTATAAGGTTCCCAGGAATTCTAAGTTCCAAGTGAGAACAACAACAGGAGGCTAGATCTTCAGAGTAATCACAGGCTTTCAATTCAGGAGCCTTGAGGTTTTAAAACTCAACCAGGATCAAAATGTTAGTGGCTGACCCAAGCCCTTCAGACATGGGGGTCCTCCTACTGTAGGAGAAATATATTGATACCTGGTTTCAGATGAAAGTATTAATTTCATATTTAATATAAATAGCTTCCTGTTATAGTACTAAAAATATAGTTACCCAATGACACAACTGCATTTTAGCAGTTTGAAGTTGCAGTCTGTTTATTGCCTACATGTATAATGGCATACAGTGCTCTAGAAAGCAAGTGCAGCAGAATTCCTGGACATCTTGGAACTTGCTTAACCTGTACTTTTTTGCTCAAGAACCTTGATAGCTAGGCTGATTTCACTTTCAGCTAAAAAACCAGATAGCAAAAAAGCTACAGAAATAATTAAGCTAAAAATAGAAGTTAATCCACAAGTGCATCTGCAATACCAGACTGCAGTGCATAACAACAATGGGTCTGAAACCATTTCAGAGGGACCTGACTGAGGACGGGGAACTGTGTAAAGGGCATCCATGGTGATCATGTTCCAATTTTTTACATTACACTTTACATTACACTTCTGAGTAGCTGCAGTCTGCTACGTACTTGGCTTATTTACTTATTTTCCCTGAATTCTAAGAGTTGCCCACAGCAGGAGGAAAGATTACGTGACAGATACAGGAACCATCCATCAGAAATTGGTGCTTTGGGCTCTTGCCTAGTTTGCTTAACAAGTGTAAGGGCTTTGACGGCCATCCTGACAAGACTAGACATGGGTTCCTTGTCAGGAGCAAAGTAACACATCGGTGATGGCCAGGACACAGTAGTACATTACACAGTGCTGTGAAAATTGCAAACATTTAATGAACATAAACGTCCTGCCAAATTGACATACGCAAGGACGGAAAGCAGCAGCAATAAAAGTCACTCAGACTCACACATAACAAGTCAAGGCTGTGCGTGGAGCATGCACATGATTTAAAAAGGGGAGACAGCAGATATTTTCTAACAAATCACATGGATTTGTATATACTACTGGCTGCTCTGTAAAGTACATTGAAATAATTAAAGTTATTCAGTGCTCTCAGAGGGGAATGATTCAAATTAATATTAGATTACAAATTACTGAACCCCCAAATACCCCATCTCAGTACACTGTGGTTCCTACTTTGGGGTGAAACGGTCATTAGCAATTCACATGCTCTTAACAGAAGAAATTGCGGTGGTCAGGCTTAAAATGACCATTTTCTCCATTTTTTCACAACGATTTTAGGTTCCTAGACTGAAATATTAACAGCCTTGCTGAAGCAGAATTATTCCACTTCTCTCACTTTCTGCCTGCTTCTGTCAGAAAGCCACAGAGCATACAATTGCAGCGCACAACTAACCATATAATTGATAACTCCCCAGCCTATTCACTGTGGGAATCTGTCAGTTAACGTCTAAAGACACATACGCACACTATGAAAATGAACTTACACAAGTCTTCCTGTGAACTGAATGCAGCCAACATTTTGATGTTTAATTGGCTGGGTCCGGTTTACTAGCGCACACATGTAACGCAGCAGCGGCATACTGTACTCTGGCTCTTTCTGACAGATCTATTTAGTCAAAAGGAGGTGTATTTTCCCAAGGTAATTGCTCAGAATCATGCTTCCAAAGTCAAACTGATTCAAACTTTGCTTATTCACTCTTTGCAGACACACAAGTAGGACTATTTGAAAGCAAATGAAAAATCCATAGATCAATGTACGGAGCCTTTCCTACACAGTGCCACAGAGGGAGTCTATTTCAAATAAGGCTGGTTGTCAGCAGCAGTTACTGCCAGCATCTTTTTAAATATACATCTTTCAGAGTAATACAGGTCTTTGAGATAATGAAAGATTTGCAACTACTATATTATCCACCAAGAAGAAATACATATACTTGAGTTGGGTATACTCCCACGCATAGGAATGTTCTTGCCAAGTATGAGGAAAAAATAATTGACAGTTATTCAAATATTTGTGAATGTTTTTTCCTAGGCTTATTCCTCTAATTAATAGGTTATGTCTGATAAAGTGTGATTTTGAGAGACTGGTTTTTCATGTGGGCTTAGTGACTGGATGTGAAAGCATTTGGAAATCATTTCCCTATACCTGACATGGAATACACACACCCAAATTACTCCTTTTGCCCCTCTTTGGGCTGCAAGTCAATAACTTAAAAAAGGCTTACACAGTCTCATCACACACATGTCACGAAGACTATAGGTAAAACTCATGTTTTACTTGTCTATGAAGAATTCTAGGTTCCAGGGTTCTAGGTCTTTATATTGCCAAAGCAAACAGCTACTCAGAATTTCCTATGGTTTGACATGAATTTCACCAGTTTAGACAATCAAGACATATTTAGCTTTCTTTTCTCCCTCACCTTCCCCACCAAGATTATAAAGAAATGGAATAATTTCCAGAGTTTTTGCTCTTTTCCAAGTCATGATTCAAAACCATTTTGCTAAAGAGTTACCCTCAGAAGGCTTTAGCACTTGAGCTACTCAAGGAACGACACCAGCTTATGAAAAATTTTCATCGCAGTCTAAAATTTTCTTACAGGGTGAACTGAATGGGGGAGATAAAGACCATCAGCATCCTTATTAGCACTGGCTAGCATGACTTGGACAGAGAACACCTTCAACTGTGATGGTGAGAGAAAACACTCATAACCTCTTCTTCACCCCCTGGGTTACAATCCTTTATGGTTTCTGGGTTGTAGAGGTTACTGTCAAATTTTCCTACCATACCCTACCAACCCCTGGACTTTGTTGTCTTTATTCATCCAGGATTTTAAAAAGATGACATTGTGACACATCCGGAGAGAGAGCACCTTGACTATAAGGAAGAATCAGCCGTGTGCTCCCAGAATTAAAGCACTTCTTTCTGACACCATTCCCAGAGTGTCCCTTCAAGCCCTTCATTTTCAAAGAAGATAATTATACAAAGGACTGAATGGCACTTGCAGTTAGTGGCATAAGCCTTCATCTTCTTGAACACAATCCTCTTCAAAACCCACAGGGCCTGCTTACAGTTCATGTAAACATAGGAGCATTTTTCCCCCCATTTATTTACTTTTTTTCTCTTCTGAAAATATAAGCTAGTAGAAAAATATTTTTACAAGGTATTACTACACATTCATGATAAAACTAGTGAGCATTAGTTCCAGAAGGGCATATTTTCAGTAATGATGAAAAAGGACATATAAATTACCACTACAGAGCTTCGTAGGTCCAATTCTGGGCCAACCATGATTAAATTAACTACAAAAAGACACTTGACACCACCAGCGTAACACTTCACTGAATTTGGAGCCATGTAGGGATCTCACTGAAAACTAGGATGTTAAAAAAACCTGTCTTATCCTAGCGACCATGTTCATCTGTATTATTTAATACAGTGGGGTGTTTAGTACATTGTCCATGTTTCAACAAAACAAAATAACCTGTGCCTTCATCTACATCCATGGCTCTGCTAATAAACTGGAGCTTTTTCAAAATACATGGCCTTGAAAAAAGAAACTCTTAAGCTTTTCAGAGACTGTTTTTAAGAAGGGATACCATGTTTTAGAGACTGCAGCTATTATTCAGTTAACACGTGTATTAATTTGACTCATCAGATACTTGTATTTCACCATCTGATCTGGAAGCTAGTTATTCAATTAACTGCTTTATTCCTATATATTTCAGTGCATTTTACTGAATTCAATAAACTACTATATCAATTCATTTTGTTAGCAGGCTGGTTTCTTCATTGGGCTTAATTTAATTTGATTTCATTGTAACAGCTGACGTATGGGGATATTAAAAAACTAGGGTACTTCTGCACAAAAATGACTTCTTGGAAATAGGATAAAGACACTCAGAAAACTATGCTTGCTGCTTAATTTTTTTTGCCTCTAAAAAAACAAAGCTAGTTGAAAGACGACAGTTAGAGTAAGTTAATTGCTTAACAAACCGTATAAAAAACATAGGAGAGAACTAAAAAGAGAATAGGGACATTCAAACTAGTGAAAATTCAGGACTACTTTTAATAATTGGAGTTCTTAGGGGCATAAGAATTATATATCAGTTTAAAAGCATGAGTAATGTTTTGAACTTTACAGCAAAAAAATCTGTATCAATCCTTTCCTCCCCTGAAATGATAATTTCCCTTCAAAAGACCACAAGCTTCCCATAACATATTTTCAGAACTACGAAACTGAACGGAGTCAAAATCTTCATTTATAGAACAAAAGGCTCAGGAAAAAAAAGCCAACACCTCATCCCAGAAATAAAACTGCCGTTGTCATATCCTTGTGTGACTGTAGGATAACAACTCATTGGTTTTTGTTTATCAGATGATACAAGTTATGAATGTTTTAAAGGAGTGTCTTTTACACCAGACAGGTAATTTCTGTAGACTAATTTTTCGTATCCACTTTTGCATTGAAACCTCCAAGCTTCATGAAGATGGCTTTTCTAAAACAATTCTATTTTTCTTTTTTTATCACCTTAGTAGTCTTTTCCCAGCTGTATCCACAGGGGAATGGAAATACCCAATTGCAAACATGACAGCGCTGACTTCTGCAAAGTAGCTTAATTACTCATTATGAGATTCCATCAACAGAAGCTCCGGTCTGTGGTTTTGTAATAAGTGCTGTTATCTTTCCTTGGATTTTCATTCCTTCACAAAGGGGGATATGGCAGTGCTTTCCACATCCACATTTTATACGGAGAGGAATGAGAGAATTTTAATGCATGAATTTGATGTCATTAACAATGCTGACAGCTGTTTAATCCCAGAGGAAACAACAGCTGAGTCCCAACTGCACCAAAAAAAAAAAAGAAAAAGTAAAATAAAATAAAATTAACTCTTCAGTGCATCTCACTGAAGGTACACTATGAATCAAATGCTTCACATCCTACCTGCAGTATTTGTCAATTATTTAGTTCCAGAATCGGTAACCTCTACTGATGAAAAAATGAAAGCTACTCCACCCTGACTGCTAGATTTAAGTTCAGAGAAGAAATTTATTAAACGGTGCTGCTCTAAATTTCCCATTAATTAAAATTAATACCCCCCTCAAAGAAGCACAATGTGAAACAAACCAGCACAACAAACATAATATAAAGTATAAATGTGTGTGAGCCTGAGTTCCTGAAAAATAATGTAGATTAATCCAAAAGGGATGGTGTAAAAACATTTAAAATAAATCCTCCAGCAGAAATAGAAAATACAATATGGGATATGCCGCTACTCTGTTACCATTTAATTTAAAATGAAACCTTTAGATACAAGCCAATGACAGCAAGTTTGCTTTTGTTCTGTTCCCATACACACTACAAGGACTTTGTAAGGGTATAGAATGAAAAAGAGT
Organism: Cariama cristata; assembly: GCF_000690535.1. Taxonomy (NCBI): domain Eukaryota; kingdom Metazoa; phylum Chordata; class Aves; order Cariamiformes; family Cariamidae; genus Cariama; species Cariama cristata. Next base: position 161,561 of record NW_009598534.1, on the reverse strand, counting down.
ATTTATAATATGTATATTTGGAATATATACACACATTTCTCCTTCAATCTTCCTATTTTTTCATTAGTTACGTAACCATTTCCCAGATATATTTTTTTTTTTTGAGTTTTGGTACTGACCTTAATATTAAAGACATAAGCGATAGCTGATTAAGACATATCTTTACAATCTGCAGTACTCATGTAACAGATAAAGCTTTATAAGCCCCATCTTGGGAAAGCTCCCATTCATTTAGAACACTAGACTTTAAACAGATGTCTAAAGCATTCATGTTATAAACAGCAACATTATATGAATTTAAATCTCGCTCTTTGTCTGACCATCCTCCCTTTAAGAGCAGCTGTTTCCCTTCATCTGGGAGAGGGGCTGCCTGTGCAGTTCGCCCAGGGTTTCTCCCTTTCCCGGGGACACAGCCACCCCTCTCCTCCCACCTCCGATCCCTGATCCCAGGGAGGACTCTGGGGGACTGAGATGTCCGAGTGTGACAGCGCAAGTTGGAAGAGCTTTGGGATCTGGGAGAAGCAGCGTGTCAGCAGGTTGATGAACTTGAATCCTGCCATCATGAAGAATACAAAGGTCTCCCTATTAGACTAAATGAGACTACTTTGGGCACATAAAATGTGCTACTCAAATACTTTATAACAAGACATGTGCAGTCATATTTTCTTGCAGCCGAGGGTGAGGGGAAAACAGATTTTTACCTTTTGATGTTCGGAAACAGTTCATTCTCAATAGGGGAATATTATGTGACAAATGTGCCAGACTTCTTTTTTTGTGGTAATATTGCTCTTTGCAAATGGCACACATCCAATCCAATTGAATGTAATAAAATGAAACAATCTGTGCCATCTTCAATGGGTTTAATCTATACCATGTTAATGAATCCTTAAACAGACGTGCATGATGTTTTCCTGAAATACATGTAGTTATACTGTGCTCAGTATACTTGTCAGCTTGAAAATAATTTCTGCTTGAGAGACCACCTGCTATCATCATCCTATTTAGAAGTAGCTCATATTTATTTGGAAAAGAGAAATAATAGTTAAATAAAGAAGCGACTTTCCTTACCCAAGTAGGACAGTAAAATGGCTTGGATCCTCTCTGCACACTCAGGGATTATTTTTTTTCTCTCCTTTTTCTTTTTTCCCTTTGCACCAGCTGTTTCAAAAAAATTCCTGGTATATTTTTACCAATACAGTAATAGGCAAATGCTGCTTATTATGAGCTCCTAGTCAATAAACTAAAACATTAGAGTTGAAAAGATGAAGTGAGTTATGTTACAGGTTTCAGACATTATGCAATATGGGTTTCATTACACTGTATCATATAATTTTAAGTTATTAAATATGCCAGAAAGAAGTATTTGTTCTTGATGAAACACTCAAATACTAAGTATGCAGTATATTTTCTTTCTTCTAAATAGACTCTGAAAATGGAACAAAGAAATATAATGCTTCCACTTCCTAGCATCCATTTGCTGCAAAGATGGAGTAAATTAGATCAACTTTTCCTAAAAGACACCTAAAATAAACCATATTTTTCTGGCAAATGCTATTAGCAAAAACACTACTTTTCACCCACTGTATGAATACCAGGCTACAACGTATAAAAGGACACGTAAAGAATGTTCAGCCACATAGACCCAAAGCCAACAAACTGACCGGCTATCTGCACAACTTGAAGTGTATGACTTCAACTGACTGCTGGATGCTAACAGGACTATATTCAAGCTAAATTTGAAATTATATGGTTTTTTTTTATTTAGTAACACAAGTGTAAAAGAGTGAGGTTCACCACCATGCAGGGGAATAAAGAAATACAGTGTTCACTCTTAAAGCAATAACATATTTAAAAAGAGAGAGGAAGTGAGAGGGGAAAATTTACGTGCCAGTTACTTGTGTGCTAATCTGGACTAACGACTTTAAAAAGTAATTTTATGAAGGCCTAATAAGACTTTTTCCTCTTTTTCATAAATAAGCACATTTAAAGCACATACTTGGTAAAAATGAAATATGCAGACTATGTTTTCTTAGTTTTAGCGTGTACTAGAATGTCATAACGTGCAGAAAATTGACTAAATCTGTATTGGTTTGAACATGATCAGGTAAAAATAAGTTTTGCACTGCTGGGGAAACCATAACTGTTACTAGCCACCAAACTCCAGATATTTATTTTTTTCCTTGACATGTAACATTAATTTTATACCAGCTTGCCATTGTGATTCATTTCATTGTACATATACCTGATGTTCAGTTTCTTTTTGCAGGAAAGCCCCTCCTACTTGACAGCAGAGGTGACAGGACTTAATAGGTGTTTAGAAGATTCTACTTTCTGAGCAGTAGAATTTGCTCCCTATTTTAAACTCTTATATTTGTGCATAACTTTAAAGGTGGAGAGAACTAAACATCCTGAGAAAATTTCAGCTGAGAAGATATTACAGTAGCAAGTCTATGTACACTGTTGTTCTTTCACCAAACAATTTTATAACATGACACAATTTTTGTGTTTAGCCTGAACACATTAACTGCAATAGTTTCTTGGGGAAAAAAAGTTGTTACTTTTTTTTTTTCCTCCTTTAAGATGACAATTGCTCACCTCAATAATGGGTTGCTGCCACAACATGCTTTACATCAAGTTATCTTCAGAAAGCACATGGAAATGTCAGTCTTGTTACTGCTAAGTGGCATTTCTGATACAGCACATCTGAGCAGCTGGACCTTTGAGACTTTGCTAATTTGTTTCCTGGTGTAATTCCAAGTGTTGGTTTTGAACTGAGAAATGCTTTGTTATGTTTTCTGTGGTGGTTTTTACAGAATTCTTCTCTGCGTGTTCAAAGGTGGAAGTCGAGACTATTGAATGCCCAAGCTGATGATATGTACGTTTGCATGACTGGGAGTAAGGTTATTCTCATTACAGAAACTCTTCCTTCCCCCATACTATGTCTTATTTTTCAGGGACATTTAAACCCTAATCTAAATCCATGCTTCCTCTGCACTCACGATGAAAAGAATAAAGCATCTGTAGAGCCATCAAGAGGTGACTACTGTGGATCATCACAACCCTAAAGACGTTCCTGTGACACTGAATTCCTTATTTAGGGTTTGTAGACCATAAGAGACAGTGGGTTTACTTTCAGGATTCAGTATTTCAAAGGACGAGAAGAAATCCTGAATTAAAAACCAAAGTCAACTAATTTATGGAGACAAATAGAAACACAGAAAATAAAGGAAAAACATTGATAAATACTGTGAAGTTCTAACATAAAGACAAACAGATACTTTCTTAATCCTCTCAAATACTAAGCAATGGGACAGAAATCCTCTATGATGTGGTTTTAGTGGACTTTGATAAACTTCTCTTCCAGACAGGATTAAAATAATCAAATGTACTTCTTTTTTGTTGCATTTTTACATTTCTAGTAATATTCTGGTGCAGACTAAACAGCAAAATTGCATAAACATGTAATAATATGAAAAAGCCTTTTCAACATCACCAATGAATATGTACTTTTTAAAAGTTTGTTCCTACTAAATGCAAAAGAATTTTCCCTTCATTCCTAAGCAACAGTGATTACTCCTGCTCACTGTTCCCTTCTGCGTTGCTCAGTTTTGCTAATTGCCAATAAATTCAGCAAGGTTGCATCTCATTTCAGGCATTCTTTTGAGGTATCAGAGATTATTTCTGGTCAGGAGTGACAGAAAGCACACCATAGAAAACACTTCTGCATCAGTAATGGAGTATTTTACAACTAATAATTTTTATTATTTTAAATAGGAGAAAAATTCCAAGGATTTTGATGAGAATGAACTAGAAGGCAGACTACTAGCAATGATGGAAGTTCAGGCTGTCAGCAGAGGTCACAAAAGGGGACTCAACTATCTATACATCTTAAATATGTTACAATCCAGCAAGCTTTGTGTAACATTCCCTCTAAGACAAAAAAATAAAATGACATCAAATTATTACGCAACCTCTTCTAGAAACTAAAGTCGTGACTTTCAATTCATGGATACAAATATTCATCCGAGTCCCACTCGTTTAAGAGGTGGTAGACTTAAAAGATTATTTCTGCAACTGTGTTAAGTGCCTTGTTCAACTCACTTTAAAACTCTGCAAAGAAATGATAACTTGCAAAATTAGAGTAAGTTGGTGGGTGCCATAGGTTCTATCAAAATGTGGTTTTAAATTATATCAGAATCATAAAAATCTTTCCATAGAGAGTCCTTTGAAATTGCAAATTAAATATAGAGCTTCTATGAACTGTATCCATTTTTACTGGAAGCATATATTTCCATGGGGGTTCATACTATCTTTTTTGTCTAGTTACACTAGCTAATAATGCAGTGAATTTGCAGTAATAGAGTAAATGTTATTTTGATGACATTATCTGATTAAATTAAAGATGATATTAAAAGGACCATTTCAGTAGGAATCAAAACCTCAAAAAGCAACTGTGATTGGACACACAGACAGCTAGTCCCAGTCTTAAAGACAAGACAGTATTTCACTCATCTAAATATCAGTGATGGACCGAAAAAGTAAGTTCAGATGACATTTTACTTTAAAAAAAGGTAAGTCTTCAAATTATATAAAAAAAATGGTTTAGGACTTGTGTTTTTACATAGGCATGATTTGAATCTATTCACACAAAAATGGGTCACAGCAACAAACATACAAGTAAGTAGCAAGCAAAACTGAAGACAGAGGTTTGAGAACTGAAATCATACCTGCTGGTACAGTGACAATAAACAGAACCATAGCACAAAATCAAAGATGGAAGCATCAGTCACCATCCCCATCATGCAACTTTACCAAATTGCTAAAATTACGAGAAATCCACTTACACTCATACATGACAGAAAGGTACAGAACAGAAGAAAGAGAACATTAAGTGAGTTATAATTATTGGAAGTTTTTTTGGTGCACAGTACTAAAGAAGTTGTAAAATAAACTCCTCTTACAAGCTACACGTTTGCATACATAAATCGAGTGACTGTTTGAAAATCCCTTGACTTAAGCTCCGAGAGATAGAATCTGTCTAAGGAAACATTCCTGAATAACGTGACTGTGTTATGAATTACAGAGGCTTCACAGGAAAAAAGATGCAAGATTAAACGTATGCAGCGCTTGGGCCCCATCCCTCTCACAGACAAAAATACCACCTTCACTCACCAGGAGCTGTGACATCTCTTTTTTCCACAAACAAATTCACGGTCTCTGTGAAGCGACAGGTTCAGGGCAGACAAGTACGATATTGCAGAGCAGGCTGGCTACCACAGAGTCATTCGTGGAAAGACTGCTTTTCTCTGTGACCTCAAAGAGGAATCTTTGCACTTTATAAATTGTGTGGTCAATGCATGTGAACACACTTAAACGCACATCAGTGCCTCCCTGTTTGCTCCAAGGTCGGGTTCCCAAAGACCAGTAATAGTTGTATCCTGCTACAAAGTACATATATTTCAGAGACTTTCCCTCTCACTATAGATATTCATAAGCCTGAATTTTCATTTTCTTCATAATCCTCATTTCAGAGAGGACAAAGTCAATCCCACTGACAGCACATGAGGAGTAACCAACTGATGCCAGGGGGGCTGATTGTGGACAAGTGTCCATAGGGAAGTTGTGTGAGGTCAGGCGATCGGGTAGGACATCAGCAGAAACCTCCCAATTTCTGCAGCACTTACTAAAAACCACAGTTTAAGCCATATTAAGCTCCAAAACCAAAGCTTCAAGGAATATTTACAAGCTAGGAAAACATACACCTTCAAAACACTTCTCACAAAAAAGCCTTTATAAATTTGTAGGTTTGCAGGGGCATCCATGAGAACACCATGTTCAAGATTCAAGAGAACTGGGGGAATAAATTCAAGATATGATAAGCACAAATATAAACAGCTGCCCCCATACTGCCAATGGAAAGGTGTCTATCAAAAGGCTGCCAAGGGTCACTAGCTGTAGTATTGAGACAAAAAATTTGTAGTGCTTTAAATAATTTATTATTGGCAAATAATGTCTTTTAGTGGATATTGCTGTACTGTATTCATGTTAACTACAATATATCCACAAAAAAAAGGCAGTGGTAAAAAAAAGCAGAACAGGTATTCTTTGACACACTGGCATATAATTTATAAATCAAACTCTTAGGGGTTGATTTGTTAAGAACATCATAAATCTTACAGCTACTACATAACAACAATTACTATATATAAAGACATTCTGTCATAGACCTTGAAAACCATGGGCTTCTACTGTTTCTAGTTATTTGTTGTCAGGGATTTGTTCTCCTATGTTCTTTCTAAATTCTAACATTTGATGCCATGTTTCTCAAAATACTAAAGAGTAAATTTAAAAAATGGTAGCAGTCCCATTCAGTAAATCTAGTCATATACTTTAAAGTAGACCTGCATGTATGGCATAGATTATGTACATGATATTTGTGTACGTATATTTTCTGGTCCTCAATGAAAAAAAATAGTATAAAATTTTTATTCCCATCACTGTGATAAAAGTTTTTGGCAAGGGATATCCATTAGAATCATTGGGCATAAGACTCCTCATAAACCTAACCAGAATACAAGCCATAAGCAATATTGCCTGATTGCAGTCTCTCTTCAACTGTTACTGAGGTATAATTTAGAATTTTAGAGTGGGATAATTTTTGATAACATGAGAAACAAAACTCTTTGGTGACTTTTCTACAGTTTGTTGAAATGGTGAAATAATTTTGGCAGTATTAAAGCTAAACACATTAATGAATTAACAAAATTATGGAAAGTTAAAACACAGGATTTTCTTTATTCACTGAAGACAGGTACAAAAATTAAATATGAAAATGCTATATATTTTTTCATGTTTCTTTTAAGGCACAACATAACTTTTATATTAAATTCTTAAGTTTCTTTAATTTCTTGGACAATGAGTACATATAAAAAAATCAATGAAGTAATTGAATTATTACTATGGTCTTTTGGACCTACTTCACCAGGGAATACATACAATTAAACGCAGTAAAGTAAGAAATGGCACAGCACTTCTATCTACCGATTCCACATCCACAAGGGTCACTCACTCCAGCTCCTAGACCACGTACTACAGATGACATCAGGCAATTCTAAAGACAGAGAAACAGACTTTCAGAAAGGGCATCCTCATTTCACTGAGCAGCCCAGCAGTCACAGCACAGGTCTCTGGGACACATTTAAGAGTCCTTAGTTAATGAGCGCATGTCCAGCTCAGAAGGGTTGCCATGCCCCAATTAAAATTTTGACATACTGCTGCCAATGGTAGAGCACGCATACAAACCTTGTTATACCTATACCCTAAGGTAAAACACTTTTTAAACATAAAAATCTATCTCCCAAATGATGGCTAACAAAGAGGTGAAGTACTGTCATCAGCATAATCAATTAAAAAAAATGTTGAAATAGGATTTAGAAAATACTGATACCAATTTTTTGGCAGATTAAGTTCACCTTACTCTGTGATTAAGAAAAAAGCTGCATTAGATTGAAAAAAAAAGTTTTCTTAGGTCACCATACGCCACAGACATTTGTATACCTTGAAACATGTCTTCAGATCAGACCATTAGTAATCACAAGCTAATAGACAGGTCGAGGGAAAAACTAAAGAATTTTGCAAGGTCAGTACCAAACTGGATCTTCCTTATGCCTAGAAAATCCAACTGAGCATCATGTAAGATTTGCAAAAAAACCCACATTTTCAAGCAAAAGAGGCTATTATCTTGAATTGGACAGATACTTTCAGGAATAATTAATCTGACCCAACACTAGGTTATTTAAATTGTTTCTCCCTTTACAAAATTAGTTATCACACTTTGTTCCTAACATTCTTGGCTGCAACTGTTATTAATGCCTTTACCAGGTCCAGCTGGCCTATCTCATCGTCTTGGTGAATGATAGTTGACATTCAGGAACAGCCCAGGAACACCAGCCACACTTTTTATAGAAAACAGATAGTCAGCACCTGAGAGGGAAATATTTGGTCTATATGTTTCTGCTGATACTCCCCAAAGGATCATCCAAAGGTACTGTTCATATCACAGGTCAGTCAAACACCTTGCATGTCCTCCAGATGGAGTAAAGCAAGGCTTGGAAAGGGGGATTAGAACAATAGAAATGTGTTCAGCTGTGAAATTAGAAGTAGGACAGCATGACATGCAACATTATGTGTTGAGCTGAGTCAAAAGCAGTAATTAGGCTAAGCTAAAATACCAACGTACTTGTAATCAGAACAAATGTGTGTTTTGTGTCCATCTCACTCATAACAAAATTGGTTGCCTACCCATCCCAAAGCACCTCATTACCCTCCCCATGTCCTCAATCCCATCTGCAGTGCCTCCAGTCCCTCCTATACCTTCTAATCAATATAAAACTCTGCCTTTCCTTGTAGTCCCCATAGAATCACCTCCGCAGATGCACTTTGCTCCTCCATGTTCTTTACCTATGTGTTGTCCCAACAGCTGGGCAGGAGGTAATGCTGGCTGTGGCCAGCCTAGAGCTATGCCTCTGCTGTCCGGCTGGCCAGGGCACACTTGCCAACTGGCAACCAGCAGCTACTCAGCAGATGTAAAAGCTGAATTTTTCTTACATTTCCTGCAGCAAGAGCACTAATTTGAGTCTGTGTCTTCTGCATATCTGCCAGCTTTCAGTAATTTGGGAGTAACTCAGCTGTCTTGAGACTTCAGACCTATTTGGTTGAAACTACTCTGAGTTCAAAAGCTAGCGGGAGGCACTGACAAGCATGTAGGCAAACTAAAGAACAAGCATAAAAACGCAAAACCAGTATATAAGCATTTGCAGTACAGCTATAGACCAAAAACCACATGTATATGTGCACATGGGTGCACATCTAAACTCATAATAAATTGCCTATCCCAGAAAAATGCAGTGGATACATAGTGATCACAGAAAAACAGGAAGACAATGACTTTATAAAAAAATTTATAAAAAATGTTGTTTTTTTTTTAAATGAAACCACCTAATGAAAACTCAGAAGACTGGAGTGTTTAAGTGACTACACATTTTCCTTGCCATGTTCTGAAAAAACAGCAGACTGTGTTCATTCCTGTGACTTCTTGGTCACAAAACTGTAACCTAAGAAAAAAAAATTATTTAATTGCTAGTGTTCTGTCAATGACTTGATTATATATATACCTACTGCAAGGTAAATCAACTGGAACTTTGCCAGAGAACAATGTCCTGAAATGATTGTGAAAGCAGCCTATTGTTATTTTGGGACACTTTCTATATATTTCACTTTTATAGATCTGAAGTTAGGTTTTCAATGTAGAATACACAGGAAGTAAAAACTGTTATAAATAGTTGATAGGTGAAACATCATTCTTTATAGTGCCAAAGAATGTAGGATATGGGGCAGACCAATTACTACACCAAGCAATGCAAAGTATTATCTACTGGCTTTATTATAATAACAGGTTATCTGATTACAGCCTGTGTTTTCCGGCCTCAGCACAGACTACATTCTCCCACGCCACTGGTGGTACACTTTAGAAATCCATTAACAGCTAATTCACCCAGGAAACTTGAGATTTCTGTATTGAAGCATGAAAATTAACATTCCTCATGCAAATGTCCAGTTGGAGCAGCTGTGCTCAATGTTTTCTCAATAGAACCTTTCAAAAAAGGGAACACCTTTTCACTCTCATCTGAGCTTATACGAAAAAATCCTCAATGCACCTGTCCTACAACAGCTATAGGGTAAGACATAAATGCAGAAGACTCTCCACCGCTGCCTTTTTTTTTTCTTTTAGTTTTGAAGCTATGACGTTTCTACCTTTATTGCTTCAGGCACAATCAAGAAGTAAAAATCTAAGTGGCTTGAGAAAACACAATATTTATCAAACTCATTTGCTGGGTATGAAAAGTGGCATTCTGATTTCTCATTTTATTGGACTTTTTTCACTTCTTTTCTAGATAGCTTAAATATTTCACAGAAGGCTAATTTGTTGTTCTGTCTATTGGAAATGTTAATTTTTAACAGTGATTAGATGTCATTGGGGCTTTGAACCCCAGAAAGACACCTTGCAGATCCACCTTGGTTGAAGTGTAGCACTAGTATAGTCCAACAGCAACCATATAACATTGTTTTGGTACATCAGATTTCACAGACGTGGCATGAATTTGTACAAAATCCCTTGATATTGGTCAAGGAAGGCAAGTATCACAGTAAAGAAATGCAACTTCAGCACCAAAAAAAGAGGTTCCTGCAAAATTCTGACCATAAGACAGAGGTTTGAAAAGTTATGATCTGTGGGTTTGTGAAGGTCATTGGAGGGAAGTGAATCCTAACAGTAGTAACAGAAGTAGTAAACTGAAGATGGTATTTCTGACCACTGCTTGGCATTGCTTGAAGTAGCTTGCTTTTTACAATTGACTTAAATAGAAGTAACTCATAGCCAGATTCTTGGGACAGTACCAACCTAAATGCCTTCATAATATTACCTTTTCCCATAAGCTGTTACTTCTCTTTCACACAAGAATGGTATGCAAATACAAATGAAAGACAACAGGGTCCCATCTTGAATGGGAAGTGAGCTGTGTCCTGCAGTCGTAATTAGGGAGGGTAGTGGCTCATGAAATCTTTTTTGCCAGGAGAAGATCCACACCATAAAAATATCTGCAATCCTGTGGTATATGGTGTACTGTTTTATAATAAATATTCATTCATAGCACTGTAAATGGGCGTTTTGTAACCTGATGCTGAATTTAAACTTCACTTTGTTTAAAAAATGGTTTTGAGGGTAATCAAGGACAAAGGACAGAGTAAGAGTTTAGACCTCCTCTACTGATGTAAACCAACATAACATGGACAACCAGCAAGCAGCTTTTCTGTTTACCTGAAATGTACCGAAACCTTCAACTGGCCTTTACACAACAAAGTGTTAGAGAAAAGATCCAGTGTCTTTGAACTAAATTAGGTCAATATTATATGCAGGACAGGATTTTATGAGGGTAGGGGCAGAAAGCTGTCACTTTCTTTTAATTTCAATAAACCATACACAGCATCTTTTAAAAATTAACTAGCTCATAAAAGTTCATCAGTCCTGAATTGTAATTAATTTCTGTGTGCAGAAAGATCATTTGCCCATAGGTGTTGCTTACTCATTTAAATCAGAGCCACTGCAGCTACCTGACAATTCTATTAAAACAGTTCTTGATGAATCCTAGCTTTATTTAACAGCTTTAAACACTGAAGCATTAAAACAAATCAGTGATACCCATAAACCAACACAGGTAAAATTGCTATCTGCCATTCATTGACTAGGTGTTGAGGTAGAACAATACATGGGGAATTCCTGATCTCAGCTACAGCATAAAGATCTTCAAAGCCTGACACTAGTGTAGAGACAAAATTCACACACAGTGCCCTCATAACGGATGTCAAAAAAAAAAAAAGGACAAATATACTATACATACACCTCAAAACAGGGGTGACAATACTTGCCTCTCCTTATCCAGGAGAACCATTTTTATCCATTATGTACACTACTGTTCAATACATCATCTCAGTTAGAAAAGTAATTCTTCTGCCGTAATGACATAACCAATATTGTTATATATCAAGCCTTTTAAGAAATCTACAGAAAAAAGGATTCCATTATTCCCCACATAAGAAGCTGCTGCTATCTGTATTGAACAAGCTCCTACACAAGCTTCCCACATGTTATGGGAAAGAACGTGTGTTTTTTCAGCCATGATCATCTCCTGTTTACTCATAAAAAAATACAACATGGCATATTGCTGAATTGTATGCCACTTACAACTTTAATACACATTTTTTGCATGGCTGATAAAACGCATTTTCTCTCCCTCCCAGCATATCTACGAGCTCAGTGAACACAGGAGGGGTATCCCAAGTCCCAGTGGAGTAGTGCCCGTGACCAGGTAAGCTCACACTCCTGGTAATAGTTTCTTAGCCCTCAGCAAAATACATTTTCACTATCACAGGAACAAGCTCTCCTAAACCCTGTGGAAAGTCAACATCTAAAATGCCAAGCCCTCAGATCCAGGGTTCAGATACCGATGTATGTAACCGGAGCTTCCGAACACAAAAGTTCAAAGCTTTCGTATCTTTCCAAACCGGATCCAAGCAGGGCTCATTACATCTAAATAACAGTGTCTGCAGAAATTTCAGGAATAAATAGTGAGTTTGACCTTGACTTGATCTCTCAGCTTCCACTGCGGAGGAAGCTCTGAGCTTCATGTTGGCAGCGATAGGCTTCTCTCATCTATGCTCTGGTCTTAATAAAGGCTTTTGTAAGCACATCCAAGAGAAAAAAATTGTAATGTCTATAAGGAAATAGATAGATTTCATTCAGTCTTCTATAAATTACAAATTAATAAAATAATACTACTCTTCTGTCATTTTAACTTGGGTTCCATAAAAAAAATTACATTAAAAGCACCAAGCAACTCATTCCTTCCCCTCATTCATGTCAAAAAAATGCCAGATAGCCAAGTCAAGCATATGGAGTTCAAGAAATGTCACCCTTTGCCTTGTTACAGTCTACCCTTTGTTTTCAATATGACCTGCTTCCAGTGGGGTATAAACACATGGAAGAGTAGAACAGAAAAAAATTAATTTTAAACACAGATACACAAGGAGGCAGAATTAAGCTAGTACAGATGAGCAGGAAGTCTGACCTTTCCCAACTTTTGAGTACTGGGGGTTTCAAATTAGAAATTATTTAATATAATACTATTTTTTAAATTCAGAACATTATCTAGAAATTTAACACACATTTCAATATTCCATTGATGTTTTCTTTTGTTCTATTCTTAAACACAGGCAATTTTGCTTCACTACCATCACCTTTATCTTTCTATGTATTCTGGTCATAACACATTTCTCAAAATCAAGGTCTTTCTCCTTGGCTCATTACAGGTACTGACAAGCTGCTATCTCATAGCATTCTCAAAAGTTTCCTCTCCAGATCAAACGGATGATTTTGAAGCATCCGCACAAATAATACTGTGTAGTAAATGTTGACTTTTCACATCAGGCTAGTTACAGGTTTAATAAAGACCTGCATTTATCCCAAGTGGCATCAGACTCACTGGTAAAATTATTGCAATATTGGATTGTGAAAATACAGAAAAAAATACTGACAACACAGAAAAGAACCCTCTTCCCACTCAGTACAATAGATAGATGTTGGTGGGTTCAAAAGGCAGAGACAGTTTTATTAATGTAGCAAAATTAGTGTCTTTGAGTTTACGAAGCAAAAATACCTATAAAATAGGACTAACCCAGCAGCCTTAAAAAAAAGTTTTTTTGTCTGTATTTGAACTTCTCTTCCCAGTTGACCTCCTGCTACGTAATGAGGCAGAGAATGCCCTGCAATATGAGAAGTATGTAAGAAATAGTTGGCTTCGTACCTAAACTACAAAATTGAGGTTCAGGGTGTCCACCTAGCTATGCAAAGGTAAGTTAAAAATTCGTATTGTAAAGCTTGTTCTGAAACTTTGTTCTGAGTTTTCCTGTAATTGTAAGATGAAAAGCCCTAATTATTAGGGAAGAATAAATGCAAACAGAGGATTCTCTCCCCCATCCCAAGATCACATTGTGGAAGATGCAAATACAATATATGGCAGGAATAACAAACGCTTTATTTTCCAAGTGCTCTCCCATGATTTATGAAAGGTGTACCTCACTGTGGGAAGATAATGCCATTTGAAATGGTCCATTTCATAAATCTATCCTCCTCATCTCTAGCTGCATACAGGACTTCTATGAGCTCCTGAATCCAATAATGTTTTCACCCTCTGTTGACAAAAAAAGGACTTTGTTTGGAGTGAGGTAATGATGCAGTTATATAGGAACAGCGGCTAAAGCTCGGTCTCAGGGGCTTTCGTTGGCATAGCCATACAGCTGCAAAGGAGAGGAAACTAGTATAAACAGAAAGAAGAAATAATCAACACACACTGTATCCCCAAAGTCTTTTTAGTGCCAGTGGCATTAATTATAATGTGTGCCTAATGCTCTGCACTACCACATAACCAAATGTTTCGCCTGAATTTTCTCTTCATCCCCACAATAGTTATCACTAGGAACCCAGCTATTTCCTACTCATCTGTTCACCATCCCAGTGTATCTGCTTGTTTATCTATCTGCAAGAACGCTTCCAGAAGATGTTTCTGTGCCAAATGCAGCGGCTGCTGTAAATGGGGACCAATCATAAATGTAACTGAAACTCATTGTACTGATTTTTTTATGTTGCACACAATGGCAGAGAATAGAAAGGAAAATACTTACTATCCTCAATATTATGGAAAAGTTTTGAGCTGGGACTGGAAATCATTAGAAGCAATGCTTGGAGAATGGTAGTACAGGGAAATAAAGACGTAAAACATGAGATCAGAATGTTTCTGGGAGCATTGGACATGTAAATGCAGCCAACAGAAATATTTTAAGGGTTTGATATTATTAGTGCTATTTAGCAAAGAGAAGCTGGAAGCCCCACAGGTTTCTCATTTCACTTTGGAAGAGCTAGTTGTCCTGCTCATTTTGCCATCTCTGACACTCTGAACAGTAGCAAAGCAAATGTCATTAAAGAAAACTAGGCACACATCAGTCAATTTTAGATACAAGCTTAGTTTTTGCTTCTGTTGCAGAGCTGGAAAACTCTCCACTAGGCTGGCAGTATGTTCACAGATTTCATGAGTAAGTTTTGGCAGACTGCTTATCCTACTGCAGTGAAATTTAGTGCTTTGACCAAATTCCACTCTGAGATTTTGAGCAACGCTGTTTTTCCTACACTTTGCTGTCCACAGTTTCAGAGGCTGATGAACGGCCTCTGTAGAACGTGAAATTTCTATGGCTTTGGCAAGAACTTTACAAACTATACACTTGTTTTGAACTGTCACTTTGAGATCTTAATTTACATATTTTGACTTGTGCATGAAAAGCAATTTCAAGGTCAGCTTCTGTGAAGAAATACTGGGTAACTCCATTAGAAGTCTACTGGCACTTTGGGTATTTATTTTTCTTCCCTGTAGTATGCATGGGATCTCATAAGTCAGGATAAACAAACATCAGAGGTCAGATATAGGTGTGCACAGTGTATTTCTACACATAGCATGAAGGTACACTCCAAACACCAGATTGCCTCAAGAGTAACAGCAAAGAAACATTGCTCCCTAAAACATGTATTTATTTCTAGGGGTACAAGGTTGTGACTAAAGTCTATCAGGAAAGATAGAAAAAAAAAATCTACAGTCCTTGCACATTTGTGGAAGACAACCTCTCACAGTACATGGAGCCCGAACTGTGCCTGTAGCACAGATTACGCTAAGAAAACAAAAAATAAACTATCAAACATAATAAATTATAAAAACCAAAAAAAACCCCACAAGATGTTTCCAGCCATCATCTCTCTCTACAGAAGTAAGATTTTATCAGAGATTGTGAAACTCTTAATGCAAACGTTTACTAGATGACATTTTTAATTCTTCTGGAAATGCAATCAGGCTGTATTGCCTTATCAACACAAGTCATCATCTCCTAGATTTCTGCCTTTGCTGTTCACTCTTCATCCTTTCAGAACCATATCGCTCTTGGAAGCAAGGGAACAAACCCAAAACTCATTACAGTCATGAGTTTTTATGTCAAACCTAAGGCTACAGATTGTAGGAGTGGAACTCTAGAACACAGTAGAGCTGTGAAAGCAGCATTGTTAAAACAATGGAGATGAGAACACCAAAACTAATTAATTTAGACAGTAGAGATGACTGCTTTCCACCAAGCTAGGTGACACAAAATGTAATTGACCATCCTGTGCTGCCAGATAACTCTAGGCAAAATGGCTGCTACCATACTATGCTATTTTACCATTTTGTTTTTTTCTTGGATGCTGCAGCCATGTGTACAATATGGGATAGGAATACTGTATTCAGGGAACTGTTAAAAATCACTCCATTTTGAACTTGATTTTCGCAAGTGGATCTGTACAAAAATGAGTCTGACCTTTGTTAGAGCACCAACAGCATGGAGCCATTATTACATTTAATTGTAGAAGATAGGTCCCCAAACTGAAAAACTGCATCAAAGACTTTTCATGTACTGCTATGATTATATAGAAATTAAAAAATATAGTCTTTGGCTTTGCTGCAGCATATAAATCCCTTGGTCAATTGTGTATATGTAGGCTTGTAAACTCGATTGCTCTAACAAACAAAAACCAAAACGCAAACCAAGAAGTTTTCTATTCTTGTGTTAAAACCTGCTTTTTCAGGAGGAATCGTGGCGGCTTTTTTTGGTTTCTGGGTCAAACTGTCAGTATTTGAGATGTCCAGAAAGGATTCTGTTGAATACCAGAGTACAAAAAAATCTTAAAAGCTTCACTTACTGGAAAGAGTTGCAGCCCACTGTTGACGTCTTCCCCAGTTGTAAAAGGCAGGAAGGAGCAATAACTTTGGTTTCTATGGACACTAATGGAGATCTATGTGTACTCATTTCACAAGAAATAATCTCCCATTATGAACTACAGACCAAAGTCAGATCTTCTCCTTTATGTATGGTTGTAAGTTTTGGTGGGACAATGCTCCTGGTTTCCCTATGTCTCATAAACTGAGTAGACTGATACACACACTGCCTCGATCATCCTGACTGAAAAACTCCAGGCCTTAAAGAGTGATTCGATGTTCACAATGATCAGATTTTATCCTAATATGAATTAGGACAGACATCTACCAACAGGTTTATGGCCCCAAGGAGCAATGGTGGGGATAAGAGGGGCATACTACAAGACAAATAACTCTCCATTGTCCAAATTACTGTGCTCCAGTAAACATTCTGTCTCCTTTTTGACTGAGTCAAGATGAAGAAAGACTAGCCCACGACTTGGCACAGAACAAGGCATGAGAGAATGAGCAAGCTGAGGATCAATACAAACAAAATAGAGGTGACATTAATTGCCTGGAGCATTAATAGACCATGCGAGAGAGTAGAAACTAGCTTCGTTTTGAAAACCAAGGGTGTTCACTTGCCTTTTGTGATCCAGTTTTGCTAGAATGGCCACAAATGTCACTTTTGTCTGTTGAGCTCTGCACAGCCTAAGACCGGACTCCAACAGAGAGACAGAAGCAGAAGGTTTCCCTGGGGTGTTCTGCAGTGGGTGCATGCAGCAGCAGGCACCACAGGATGCAAGACACGGCTTAGTTGTACAGCATTTTTGTTCCATCATTTTTAATACTTGGCAGCATGCTCAGTGTCTCTTGACGGGTTCATTGTAGTTATTCTAAACTAAAAAAACAACCACTAAACCCATCCAAATCTAAATATATAAAACTTCAGTTTTAAAAGCTCATTTTTCCATGGCTACTCTTGATCTTTTACTCAGGATGAATCACTCTTAGACCACAGCTTCAATATTTTTCTTTCAAGAAGATCAGTGATTGCTGGACACTTCATGATTCTGGAGGAATAACAGAAAAAAAAAAAAGAGACTACTCCTATAGGAAAGTTCTGTGCGGGCAAGACCAAACTTGGACCCTCAGCACTTGTAAATGGCCTCTGAGAGCCCCCTGTAGCTGTTGACCGCTAAAGACTGAAGTAGTTTTGTTATTCTTACTGAAGGCATTTACTTTCTGAATCCTCTTGCTAATGAAATCAGCTGGCAGTGCTTTAGTTAAGTTTAGCTAGCAAAGTGTAGGCTCCGTGCAGCCATGCTGCTTGGACCCCAGCTCACCTCCTCTCTACCATGGTAGTATATTTATTTTAACATTTGACAGTATCTATCAGATTTTAGAGAGCTTTTTTAAGACTTTTTCCAAAATCTTCCATTCATTCCTTTAGTTTCTCACTTTCTCTCCCTTTTTCTTTTTAAAATAAATTACAGTTATAAAAACAAAGACAGCAGAAGGGAAAATATTCAGTACCTAGAAACTGAAAATTTGAGTATTTGCTTTTTATGGGGCACTAGAGTCTCCTAAAATACAGAACTGCTAGAAAACTTAAATTCTGAGGACAAAAAAGTTCACTCAGTGGCTATGCAAATACACTACAGTTTTGAATCTCTTTGAAAAATAATTTAAATACTTGTGTTTCAATTTATGGTCTTAAAATGCCTGAAAAAACACATTCCTACTTTTTAAATGGATTTTTTTAAGCGAGTCTTAAATACACTTTGATTATTTCCATTCTTGACATTATGCCTACTCAGGAATTTTGTACAGCAATTTGAAAGCAGAAAGGCAATTCCTAGCAATACCAACAGGTATGTATTGATTTAACAAACACCTCCTCTTAAAGATGCACTTTCTTCTTCCCATGGAAGAGAAAAATGTGAATTTAAACTGAATAAAGCCAAAAGCTAAAACACATTGTCTGTAATGATTTCTTTGATGGAGAAAGCTCAGGTTCAAGTTCATTATCTTGGTATTTTCAGAGGAGTTTGCCTGCAGCTTTCAGGAACAACATTTAACTGAATTTTATATGTGAACATTAAAGAAACAGTAATGCGCAGGTATAAAATAAGTGATCAAACCAAAAGTAAAGTGTACAGCTTTCTCCCTGTTAGCCTACACTGTTATTATCTTTTCAGAAGATGTCAAAACCTTTTCTTAGGAATTCTCATTTTTCATACATTTTGGAAGTAGGTACAATTACTTTAACAGCTCTCTATAGCATTATGACATCTGTAGCAAAATCGGTTATTTACTTCAAAGCAAGAAGATTTTGAAAGCAGAAAGAAATGGCAGGCAGAAATAGAGGTCCAGAGACGCTGGTACTAAACTTCTGTGTTTAATGAAACACAAATATAAAGAATATTTTATGTAACTATGTATATACAAAGGACCAAATGCACTTTTAGGCATATATACTATATAACCAGATGCCAGAATGATTAACACTCTCTTTTCAACTCCTCACTGGAGCTTTAGTGTAAAACAAATTGCAATGCACATACCTGCAGTCATTATGTTATTTCATCCAAGTCTGAATACTGACTTAATTTTAAGCACACGCTCCCAATCTCTTAAAACTAGGTCTTGTATGAAAAAGTCCCAAATACAAGCCTTGCAATACCCAGGAAAACACACTCACCAACATGTATTCCCCACACATGCAGTGCAGGCTCAGTATGAAAGGTGGTGAGAGATACTTGTAGGAAAAAGGTATCAGACTGTAAAGAGAACTATGTTTGAAGGAATGCTCACAAAGGGCAGGACAACAGAAATCTGTTTGGAAATTGGACACAAAAGTCATCACAGCCCTGTGGCTGCCATAATTTATGTGTCAAACATTTATGTGCATCCTCCCCTTTTCCTCCTCCTTCCCCTCCTGCTCTTAAACTTTTCAGCTCTTCAAGACAACAAACCACTTGTGTTGCAGTGGTCCCTCCTGAAGTCATAGCAGTGCAGCTGAGAGCCTGCCAACGTACCATCAAACCTCTACTTTCAAGCATTTTTAAAACTAATGAAAATAAGCTAGTGAAAGAGACAAAAAAGTTTGTTCCAGGCTCAAATTCAAAACATTTTATGAGAGTCAAAGTTTTATGCTGGCAAAGGTTAAAGTGGCAGAACACAGTCCCACAAGCAAGGAACAGCATCATTTGCACCAAGGACTGCGGCGGCCAGAAGGCCAGGGATGTTCAGGTGCTGTAATGTATTTATATTTATTTTCCTTTAGCAGAATGGGAACAAGGTACAGAACTGGATTTGGGCAGTGTGAGTAAAGCGTGCATCTCCCTATACTGGTCCTGCAGAATTTGTGTCCCTGTTTCTAACTAGCAGGGCCACTATGTCCCAGGTCCACTCCTTGGTCTGACTGAGCTGTGTCAAATCCAGCTCTGTCTCTCGGAGCTGCACCATTATTTTAATTACCGATACATGCTTTGTAGAAGTGCATTGTGATTTGAAGACACAAAAAAGTCCATGTGGTTGTGTTAAACTGGAGGAAGAGGAAATACAGAATAGGAGACAAACAGAATAATCATGCAGAGGATTAAAAAAAAGGAACATATTTCATGGAGTTTTCCAGCACTTGTTTTATGACTGAGCTGTACATAGATACACATCTGCATGTCAGATGTGTAAGAAAAGCCAATATGGTGGTACTTATTCTCAAATTTTATACTTGAACATTGTTCACTGATTTTACACAAAGGTAGTCAACCTGTAAAAAGGCCACAGCAAATTATATAAGTTGAACATCAACTCAATGTTATCTAGTCTGGTCACTTCATAAAATGGTATCCAAGATACTGAAATAGACAGGGATAATTAAAAAACCACACCTGTATCTATGATAATTTGTCCCCCCAGTGTTTAGTCCCCTTATCTTCTCTAATATATTTACAGCATTTTCATCTCAATACCATTGTAACTACTCAGTGAACAGAAACATTCCCTTTCAGGAGCAAAACACTCTTTTAAGGCACTTTACTGCGGCTAAAAAAGGAAACACACATAACATCTTGGACACAGACAGTTAATCAAGCTTAACCATAGCCTAATAACAAAGCAAGCAAAGCAGAAAATGTATACGCTGGTGTCCCACTGTGCACTGCCACACTTTTATTAAGGAACAGTCTTATTTTTTTTAGGATTGTAGAAGAAGCTTCAGCTCCACGCACCAACATGCATAATAAGCTATGGTGTCAGGAATATTCTTCACCGCACTATCCTACAAGAATCTAATCACTAATTGGACACAAAATTAGCTTGAAAGTTATTTTTTTCTCCTTCACTTCAGAGTTCAGCTCCTAGTGACGCCTGCCAGGTCAGGAGTAATCATGTTCCTAACCTTCATGCTCCAGGGAGACAGCTGCCGCACAGCCAAATACGGAGAAATAAACCCAAGGAGAACACTTCTAAGCAACACCAAGCTGCTAAGCTACAGCAGCACTGACTTCTCTGGCATAAGGACTTCCAGCAGCAGAACATGGCTTTGGAGGAAAAGACAACAGTTTCTTCACCCACTGGTACAAGCACAACACTACTACTGCAAATAAGTCAGATTTGCATAGTTCTAAATCAAAATACTCTAAGGAATATTTTCTTGTGAAGCAGGTACCAGAATTACATTTGTTCCTGTAGAATTTTCTTTTCAAAGCCACGAGCTGCTACAGCAGGCTCTCACTGCCCCGTATGCACGTACACAAAAGCCAAACACCTCTGCACTGAACGACCAGCTACGCCTTGGCAGCTCCGTGTGCAGCATCCCAGAAGTTAATCACCCCACGCTACTCTCAGGTGGGGCACACTCCTAGAGTCACTCCATGGGAGTAACAGCCTAGCAGTGCCGGTGTTCAGGTGACGGGGACATGCCTTCTGCACCCTGGTCTCAAAGACTTCTGCTAAACCTGTGTGGTACAGTAGGACGGGAGCTCAACACCTGTAACACCACCCAGAAGTGCCACTAAAGTATCGGGGAACAGCTTTGTTTTGCATCTAGAAAACGTGCAGCTGCTAAAACCATTAGGTCTTGCTCCAGCAACAGAGAGTCTCGGTGTAGGAATACAGTGACAACCAGCTTAGCATTGATAAGAAAGGTCAGACAAATAAGTGTCTCATCAGAATTTGGGAACACAGCTCATGGTTCTAAGATGCAGCTACAAGGAATGATTAAGATAAAAATATTTAACAGATTTATATGGTACTAGATTTTGCTAAAGGGATAGCAGAAACCAGAGTTCGAAGAGACACTTTACAGAACTGAATACACACCAAGCGTTGCAAATGCTGCTGACAACTAAATTGCTCTTAGCAACTTCAGAACAGAGATTTATTCTTCCTTTATCAGATTTACCTTCCAAGTCTCCTTAGAGCAAAAGCACTGACATATACACACAGAAGTCTCATCTTTAAAACCTAGGTCTCTTCACTAAGCTTTCTGGAAAAAAAAAAAGGGGAGGGTAGGATTTTTTTTTTATTTTTTTAAAAACAGATATTATTCTGTCCGTATGCCTTGGAAAGAGGAGATTTGTCACACAGGCTTTTCCTTACCCCCTGAAGGTGAACATTGGATATGGTCATGTTCTCTCCATTTAGAGCATAAAGTTGAAATACACCCATATCCTCCTGCTACCCCCTGCCAGAAGAAAGAGGAGAGGGAAAAAAAAACCACCACCACCACAAAAACACCAGCTTTCCTTTTTTTTAAGATAATCCTTCTAGTACCTTAGCTGGACTGAATAGTTTGATACTAAAGCAGACATATTTTGTTCTACAAATTGAAAAAATAGAGAATTCATAAATTACACAAATACTTACTTAAGACTGTTTCTCAAACTTCTAATTCTGTCTAAACCTTGATAAATACTTCCAAACTCTTCTGAAATTGAAATGGCAAGAATTAAACTAGAACTCTCAGTAAGTGTTATTCACCGAAGAAAAG
This sequence comes from Cariama cristata, assembly GCF_000690535.1. NCBI lineage: Eukaryota > Metazoa > Chordata > Aves > Cariamiformes > Cariamidae > Cariama > Cariama cristata. The sequence goes on along the minus strand of NW_009598534.1, from coordinate 139,181 downwards.
CAGTAAAACAAATGAGGCTTTTTTGCCTCTTGTATGTATCCATTTTCACACAGCACATTTCTGCACATAATGTCTGTTCAAAAAACAGTATTTTTCCTGCAGAGTTAAATATCCTTGTTATAAGGTTTAAAAAAAATCCTTTTTTTTTTAAAAAAAAAGAGAACATAATTCTTCAAAAATTGAAATGCTTTATTACCTCTCTGCTAAAAAGGGTTAAGTGGAGATAAATGCAAAATCTGGCTGGAAACACTGCCTATTTGTCAAGCTGTAGTGATCACTAATCAGATTTAGAAATCTGGATGAAAACAAGCAATGAAAGAAAGAAGGAAAGGGATACAAGGAGGAGAATATGAATGAGACTCAAAGCAGGTATGAAGAAAAACTTCTTTCTCCCACAATTAAATAACAACAACATAAAACAAAACTAAAACATGTTCACTATAACTGAGGACTACGCTAGCATGTTTTGAAAGTCAGTAAAGAGTAATTGTACATGCTTTTGTTAATATGTTCCACTAGGATTTCTCTAAGCACTGGAAGCTGCTCACTGGTTTTGCATAATAAAGCCAACCTGAGATCAGACACAACAAAACTCCATTATTCCCACACGTATTTCAGTAAAGAAGTCAGAAAGTGCTCTTTGGAATTACTATCATAATCAGCATCGTAGAATTTACAGACATAATAAAGCATCTCCAACACCATCTTGCCTTCATTTTCTTCCTAGCAGCACTGACTTTCAAAGGAGGAATCATGAAGATTAGCAGGACAGAGTCCTGACTGGAACCAAGACTTCTATCATATCATTTCATTTATAATTCTATCAGATTTGCCAAATTCTTGAAATACAGTTGATATGCACTAAATGGAAGAGACAAACAAGCTAAGAGTGCTCCAAGGAAAATTGCATATAGTTTTTCAAGGCCAAGTTAAGATTTACTGGTGCAGCAGACGCCCAAAGGGTCTTTTGATGTTGAGAGCTACCTAGGATAATGCTCTAAACCTTTTTGAATCAGGCACAAAACAACGTTCAAATTATCTAATTTTACCACACTATCCATAGCACGACAACTGCCTCCGTATTTACCCCTAGCCTGCCTCACAATTCTTAGGGTTCCTTTTTGTCTCTTTTTGTTGTTATAATAAAAACACAAAACAAACCCACAATCTCCATCTTGAGTTATTTATGAAGTCTCCAACTGTCTGAAGTGTCTAGCTCTCAGAGAGAGAGGAGAAACCTCCAGACATACCAGATTCCACATATCTAGGTCTCTTTTTTATCACTTAACCCTAAAAAGTAAGCCATGATGAGAAAGGACACATACACATACCAAGTGCTTTATTTAAACCATCTTGCCCACCTCAAAATGGGACTTCAGCAACCTGGGAAAAGCAGCAAATTAATTTTTTCTTTTTTAATATACACTTTGGCTCCAGATAATAAAGACGTATTTCCTGCCATGGGAAAGACTGAGTTTCTTTCTTTAATCTCCTCCTGTTGAAGTCACCTTAAAGTGTCAGGTGATATTTATTTCACCAAGCTAACAATGCTCATTTCCTTACCTTGTTGTTCCTTTAAGCTTTGAGAGCCTACACACTGATGTCTCTGAAATGTAGTTAATTTTAAACATAAGGAAGGAAGGGAAGAGGAGGAATAGACAAACTTATCTCACCAGAAAAATCTTTATAGAAGCATGTGTCCCTGTAGAAAAAAAAGGCTTCATGCTTGTAATTTCATTCAATATTTCTTTTCAAACATTTGAATAACGGGCTTTACAGAACATTTTTTTTCATACTAACTGAACTTTATAACTAATAAAACCCTCTTACTGAGCTTTGTTAGTTACATCTAGAATCCACAAAGCGTCTTTTACAAATAATATCCATAGCTAATTATACATCGTAAATAACATCAGCTTTCAAGCCTGCCCATATATCATTTTGCTAAATATTAATCACAGCTTTAAGCTGTCTAACAAGCTCCTAAAAGCATGACATTAAAGTGGGGGATATCTCTGGTAAAGAGTCTCAAACTATCCATCAAAATCCCTTTCACAAAAATCACCGATTAAAACTTCCTGGCATGGGCTTTTATTTGTTCCTATTGTAGGCTCTCCCTTTTCCCAGGCAATGAGCCTTTACACACCAGCTCACCTTTAGCAGGGTGGGAGAGTTATCAGCCGCCAAGCAACTGTTACCAGGAGCCTAACATGGCATGGCTGAGTCTAGGTAGGCAGAAGGATCTATGCTTGCTCGGATCTCCTCTTTCTTAATTAGGACTTGAAACAATAGGTGGGGAAAAATTCAGGACCAACGGCTATTATGTATTAGCTTTCATTTCTGTGCATTGATTGAGCTCATGTTGTTTTATGTGTGCAATGAAAGTGCAAATCAAAACCCATTTCTCATTCTTGTCAATTCTCTTTCTCTTTTTCAACTATTTATCTTTGTGTTGTATTGCAGCAACAGATGGCACATTAAAAATGAATTCACTTTTTGGGAAGCGTATACTGTGCAGCTTACTCTTACCATCTAAAATGATGATGTAACTAAATGTCTTTTGGAAAGGTACCTATAAAATACAGTAACATAATGCCCACTTAAGGAACAAGACATTTTATAATAGAAGCATTTGGGGAAGAACACAAGTCTTCCTGGCATAGGAACTCTTTTTGGTCTAAACATTTTCATGTTTTAACTGAATTGCCGGCCTAGTTAAAAAAAAAAAAGTATGCGTATCGCTCTATATAGAGATACACATATAGATATATCACTCAGCTTATTTCCCTCCGATTTTCATAGAGGAATTGGTTTCAAGCATTTTCTACATTAGTTTCTCCTGGCATATTTACAAACAAGTCTCTCAGCAAGACTCACTAGATAATATTAGCATTCTTCAAAAAAATAACATCCAATAAATTCAAATAAATAATGTCATTGTCAGCAAGCACTGTACAGTAGGTCAGCTTACATGCAACACTATCAATGTACACTTCACAAGGTGCCTAGGAAAAATAACCTCCCAGTCACATGAAAAATTGTTTAGAGTTGTAGGCTCCTAACATTTTAAACCCTACTCAGGGGATTACATTTGATGAGCAAACAAACCAGGACAACACACAGGTAACAAACTCTCCCTGCCAGCATTAAAACATTTGCCATGAATAGAAAACAGTATGTTAAATTCCTCCAAAGCACAGTCCCTAATTTGGTGGCAATTAATCAACTCAGATAGGAGAATCATATGAATATCAGCTTTATAGACCCAGAATAAACAGTAGCATGAAATACATTCCTTTCCTATGATCAATGGCACCTAACAATTACAGCGATAGTCATTAGCAGTCTGTAGGAAAAAGGAAAGCGTGTGTGTAGGAGGAAGGACAGGTCACACTGAAGCTGTCTTTTTATGCGTCATCATTATAGGAAGGGAAAGAAGAAATGTTAAATTTCCATTCTTATAAAATCTAGTTACTATTTTTCAAACTTGCTTGCCTGCTTTCAGATCCTGAAGTCTCTTTCAGATATTCGAGTGAAAAAAACCCTAAACAACAAAAAGAAAAAACCAACACAAAACACCCCCAAAAAAACCCCACTCTTCAACAGAGCAGTAACCCACAAATCATGGAGAAATCAGCAATATGCAATCACATGATCAGACAGTGTCCGATAAGTAAGATGTATCCCAGGACCCAAGTTTCAGTTATACAACCTTAGTTTTCTCTGTTTTCCTACTGTAGTCCCACTTCACTACTATAGTCTTTCTCAAAAAAAAAAATAAATCCAGGGGAATTTATCCTTTACTAGGAAAAAAAAAAAACAAAACAACAATAAAAAAATATCAAACATCACAGCATCTTCACTTTTTCTTTAGGCCAAAAATGCCAGAACTAGACATTACCTTCACCTACTTTAAAATATTCTATTAAAATGGACAGAGTGAATCATCTCTGAGAAGAGGGAATGGATAGGCTTCCGTACCACCAAGGGGCCTAAAAAAAAAATAAATCCAAACCCACATATATCCAGTCTTCACAATATTGCAATATAAGTTTTAGGGATTTTTTTTTTTTTAACGTGTTGTTGTTAGAAATTTACTGTGCCTACATGAAAGATGATATTGAAACTGTTGTAACTTGGCTCAGTCAAAAGCAATTTGCAGGAGGACACTGAAAGGCAAATATATACATACAAGGGACAGGTCTGCTAACACATTAAAGCACACTCACACACAGAGCTTGACAGTTCCTTTCTCAAAATAAATACATTTGAAAGTAAATACATCACCCTGTTGAGTCAGGCCGCACTTAGCATCTCCGCTTTCCCTCCTCCCACCCCCACAACCGTGTGTCAAGGATGCTTTCATCCCCTTGTTTGTCTGTCTCCCCTAATCAGGACTCTGTTGTTGTACCAAGCAAGTTGAGGCATTTAGTGAAAATCAAGATGGATTTAGTTTGGAATTAAGTAGATTCCCATGACAGGAAATACTAAGAGATGATGGATGTCTGACAAATATTTAAATAAAAAAAAAAATCAACTCCCATTTCAGAAGGCAATCTGCAAAGTTAGATTTATGAAGCTGAACTTCAAACTAAAAGGAACATATTTTCCAGGCTTTATGTATTAGCAATATTGTATTTAATTTAGAGATTAAATAAACACTAGTTTGAGGCAGCCCATGAGAGCTGAAGTGCTGCATGTAGGCATGCTTACAGTTTTGAAGCTATGAAATATGTCTCCTGTTTTGACACTATTGTAATAGCATAGTTGTTCACTTTCCTTGTTTCCATGGGGTTTATGGTCCATAAAGTTTAATAACAATCTTAACAGCTGAACAGTGAGCACACATCTCTGGGAGGCTGCTGTATGAAACAGGATCTGAATTTTATCCATGTAATTTTTAGTGGCAGCATATGTCCTTTTCTCACCACTGTCCATGTATACCCACACCATTAAAGAAGGCACCAAACAACACTGACTCACCTTGGAAAGAGGTCACATCACCTCTTGGACTCCAGGAGCTGAGTGAACAGCACTTAAAATACCAGTTCAGGTTCCAAAATTATTGAATTTCAAAAAAGTTAACAAAAAAGTTGGATCAGTAGGTCCCATAGGAAAAACATCCAGGAGCATCCACAAAGAGCAGTAGCTTTCTTCCATCTGAGTCGGTACCAAAAAAAACAAAATAAACAAAGTCTTGGGTACAAGAAGACCTTCTGCTCTTAGAGGTGTAGACCTTCCTCTTCACTCACCCCTTCTCCAGTCTCACATGATGAGGCAGAACACTTCAGTTCCTAGCAAAACTGGCCCCCAGCTTGTACCTTGGCTAACTACTTTCCATCAAAAGTGAATGAAAAAAGGCTTCCTTTGGTGGCAAAGAGATGAAGGCCCATGTCTGGTTTTATCTTCAGAGGCAGCCCAAAGCAGAAGGAAAAAAGGCTAAACAAACCACAGAAGACTCTCCATCAGACAACAAACTCCCCCAAAACACTGCAACAGCCCCCAAAATCTCTATCTGGCTCATCTTTAGCTATTGCTTCCTTCCCAGCTACCAAGAAAGAAAACAACAGCCAGAAGAGCTGACAAACCTGAGAGCACTTAAACTAATGTCAGAGATTCACCTGCATCTCATCTGGCATTAGGGTCAGCAGATTAGGCACAGGTGAGCAGCTCAGGTCGCTTTGCCTGGCTTTGACATTGCCTTTTTGGGTTATGACCCAAGTGTAGGGGATCTGCTCTACAGACTGGGTTCTTTCCAGCACATGGAAGGTAGTGCAAATGATTTGTGACCAGGATCAGAAAGTAAAATTTGCACAGGAATCCTGAAATATTGGTTAAAATTTAACCTGCTATCTCTTTTTACACAGGCTGCTGGAAAATTTTAAGTTCTACCAATAAGTGATAAAAGGAACACTCCTAGGATGAGAAGGCACCTTCTCCCCTGCAGCTTGGCTTTGACTTTAATTTCGATTAATTTGTGACTGCCTTGGACTAGAGTCCCAAATGTGGAAGAGCTATGTTGGTTTAAACCAACCAAAGACAAGGCCCTCTGTCTACTGATAATTCTGCTCCACCACCTATTCCACCAAGTTCATGATTTTTTAGGAGTCTTTTTAAAAATAGAAGTAAAAGGGAACATTCAACTTTGAAACCTGGATTTACATAACTATTTGTAAGGATGAACTCAATACAAGTACAGAATATTAAATGACTTCCCCCTTTTTAAATAATTTAATAGATTTCAACTTGATTGTGTCTCTTTAACATTTCACTAGATCATTTTTTTTCAATGAATTTGACACATCAAGTAATATCAGAGTAAATCTACCTAAAATATTTACAATTACTTGCAAGATATTTTCATATGAACCAGTAAATTGAAACTTCCTCTCAGAGGAGAGACATAAAAAAGTCATTTTTATGGTGGTTATTGTAATTTTAATAGGCAATTTCATAGGTAAACAGAAGTGCTTGATCTCCATTCACTACTGTATAACAGGCTGTGCTGCATATCTAATGGAATCACATGGATATGTGTACAAAATGAACAAGAATTATAAATGACTCCTTCTGTGATTTAAACTATACAGTTTTATGTACCTCAGCTACAGTGCCTAAGAAGAAAACACAACACACATTTATATTGTACAAATAGGCAGCCTACTTCCTTTGGGAATAAAGTTTTAAGAAGAAAATGCTTCAGGTTGGCATTAAAGCAGATGTTCAGCAGAAGGAGCTGTGTACACATTTTCAGAGTGGCCTCCATCCAAGCTGGTTCACTGAAATGTATGCATGCTCAAAAGATCTGAAATTTGTGTGGGCAAATGACACTTTCATGACTGGAGTAGATTAATAGAGTAATAGATTTAAAGGCTAGAAGGGATGATTATGATCATCTAGGATGACCTTCTGTTTAACACAATTTAGCCAAGAGATTCCCGCATCAAGCCCATGGCTCATAACTTCTGGTTGAGCTACAACCAATGTCTTTTAGAAAGACATTCAATCGTGATTTAAAGACTTCAAGCAATGGAGAAGTCACTACATTCCTAGGCCAGTTGTTACAGGGCTTAATTACAATGTTTCTTTTTTTTTTTTTTTTAAAAGGGTCTTACTATTACAATTTGTCTAGTTTCAGTCCAGTCATTGGTCTCACTACGTGTTCTCCTACTAGATTAAAAGTCCTTTTCTAGCAGAAGTTTTCTCCAAACATAGGTCCTTATGGGTTTGAAACAAGGGATATCTTAATCTCTTCTTCATGAAGACAATGCTTCTTTATTCTGTTGCTATTGGATAAAAGTTATCATTCTTGTAGGTCTTTTCTGAAATCTCCAAAATCTTTACATGCAAACACCAACACTAGTACCGATAGTCAAATAATGATTAATTTATAGGGGTAATAACATGAATAATAATACTGCAAGGATCCCACTTGCAGAATTAAAAAAAGCCTGTTAGCCATTTGGTCTTTCTCTTTCTGACACACACTCATACAAATATCCTTCAAAGAAAAGGATGAAATAACAAATGACCCAAATACGCTAAGTTTAGTCAGGCAGGAAGACACAAGGACAGTAAAACAGTTCAGTACAGCACAGATCTTGGGGGTTTTTGGCAAGTTATGTTTGACGCTACAATTCATGGGGAATAGGTACCCCTGTACTCCTCTATGTCTTGCCACCTGGGTTGGGTCCCAGACATGTTAGAGAAACTTTTTACTGTGCTATATGTGCACACACAGAAGTGGGCTACAACGGTGCAGGCTGCCAGCTACAGAGCATCTGAAAATTCTCTTACATTACGAAAATCCTCAGCTGCTTGTCAGGACAGCTTTATGGAAAGTGAGATGAGGTTCTGGCCCCAATGTTTAACTATACTTGGCCATAACTCAATTTCTCACCAATAGCAATTTTGGCATGTTCTCTTTCTATTGTACAAATGTGATACATGCAGTGGGAATAATAAATTACCATGCTCTAACACGACAACAGAAATCTCAACATGTTTGGTTTTGCAGAACTAAAAATGTGGGCTGCTTCTTTCATTGCACTTTCACTAGGCTAGAATTAATATATTTACCTTGTTTAGTAAGGAACTACTGAACACGTAAGATTGAGAACTCATGGAAAAAGTGATTGCCCTTATGAATAGGGTTACCGGATGGTTTTTTTGTGAAATGAAAGCCTGGATATGTGTAGTTAGAATCACTCATACATTTCAGGCATATATTGCAATGAAACTGAGAATGTGGGGTTTGGAGGAATGTCCACGAATGCTACTTCTGATTCAGATGTGATTATACACCTCTTTGGAAAACATAACAATTGTATAATGCAAACACCAATGTCTTTTACAATTCATTAAAATCTACTGTTAGATTCCACTAATATTCGAGCTGAGAAGTTAAGAACAGGAAAACAAGAAGTATACAATTTAAGTCAACCTTTTTATTTAGCAGAAAAAAAAAAGAAGCTATTTTCATTCTAAGAAGACAGTGGGTGGGAAAATAGATTTCTGCTAAGGAAACGAGCAGTCACTTTCACTGAAAAGGAAATACTGAGTTGCTTTGTCCTAAGGTCTCAGTGGAGCAAAGCCTGATGGTTTAACCATGGCATATGGGTTGCAGCCCAAGAGAGTTAAAGAGAAAATTTGGAAGCTCATGTCAAATTTTCTGCTCTCTATATAGCTTTGGCCTAGGCCTCAGCAGTAGTCTCTAGGGATAGAATGATGTACTGCAATATAACAAGCTGCCTGACATTTTGAAATGCCTTAACCCCCAGCTTTCCATCCACCTTTTAGCCCTTGCAGCGTCTTCCCTTCCCACATGGAGCTGCACAATGTACAGTATAAGACTTTACCATAAAGAAAAAAGTTGTCATATCTTTGTCCTTGAGGTATTTAATCAGCAAGGACTCTTTGCTTCATTAATAGCATTTTCAGTAATATAATATAAAGTGCCAGTTATCGTATAGAAGGTGGGGTATATGAATGTCTAATGTCCCTTGCTCAGATGCACGCCATGTCTCAGCAAAGTCTTGGGATTGTTTTCTAGTTTTTGTCTACACAGAATGCAGAAGGGGGGGGGGCATGAAAAAGGGAAAGCACTGTTTTCCTGTAGCCAAAGAAATTGCAAGCTCCTGATAAAAAATAAAGCCTCCTGAATTACTGAAAAAGGAAGCTTTAGAAGCACAAATGTGAATGTTGAAGCCAAAAGGAAGCTTTAGAAGCCCAAATGTGAATGCTGAAGCCAAGCCGACGCACGCAAGAAAGAAGAAATTTATTTTATACTTCCAACAACTTTCAGATTTATAACTGTTAGTTAGTAGACAAATTCTTTAAAACACTGCAATAATTATATATCCAAACCAAAGTCTTTTTTCCCCCTTTGACATGGAAAATGCTGCAGAATCAGAAGTGTTATTAATTAAAAAATTCTAAATGCTACTATAGGCTTGAACTCCAGTAGCCCATCTCACAGTCTTCCCTTTTCTAAAAAGTCAAAACATCGAGGGGTTGAATATAGCTTCCCTCATACATTATCTCCCTAATTACTTTGACCTATTAATAAGTGGAATCTATCAAGTATACTCTCTCTTACAGTATTTTGTCAATCGTTATATGCCTCAATAGGGCCACCATTAAAAATCTGCCAATTAATTCAGTATTTAGGACACTGTTACTATGAAATATGCTATGTACCATGCTATTTTTCATTATAAATATAGAAATGCCGTAAATTACAAGGTGAGATTAGTATTTTCTGCAATAAGAAGTGATGTTTTTTAATGACAATCATGATATACTTTGCCTTTTCTCTCCTTCAGTGGGGTTCTTTTACAGCAGAACGATTCCAAAGGAAAACTGAACAGTGGATACTGAAAAGATATTATTTCAACACCCTGATGCTTATTTCCTGCCATTCTGTATTAAATCCTTCTTGTAGCAGAGTCTAAATATGCACCCAAAGTAATTTTTATTCTTTCAAGAAAGTTAACTGAAGATTTTTTCAAACTTTAAACAATGTCTTATTAGAAATCAAAATGTCTTATCAGAAATCAAAATAAGATTTAGAAGTATTAGTAGGTATGTTAAACTGACTGCATGTTTATGTACTGCATCTGAAGAAAAGCCTTTTGCTTACCAAAAACATAGCTCTTGCCCAAAAATGATTAATTGTGGCTTTCTGGTCAATAAAACACTAAATAAAATGAAGGATGAGAATCTAATGTGGGTGAAAGCCTCTAATGGTGTTTATTAATTTATTTATTTTATTTCCTTTTTTTAAAAAAAGTTTTGATTAAAAATATGATTTTATTTAATATCCCATGGATTAAAAAAACATTAAAGCTATTAGCATCAAGTTATCATGATTGCAATGAATAATGTGGAAAGTACCTCTAACAGAGTTGTAGCTGTGGTTTCATTTATTCTAGATGAAAAATGACATTTATCAAACATTTGATCTGATGGGCTATATATTTATGGAGAAACAAAAGAGAAGAGATTAACTGGCAAGAAAATCCATTTTGATTAGACTATTTAATGTTCTGTGTATGTGTTACAAATAACCTTATTCCCAGGAGGATTCCTTTGAACTAGATTTCTTTAATTATTATTTTTATTTAGCACTGAGACCATATGACCTGTGAACATAACTTTTTAAAACACTTGACAAAAATCAAAGGTATTAGAAATCTTTTCTACATTGTTTTCTCTGTAAGAGAAGTCTTATTGCTATATGGGATATGCTTGCTAAATTAAACTTCTATTGTTTTTAAACATATTTTTAAATATCATTTTAGGATCTCAACTTGCACATTTCTGAATGATATTTCATTTGGAACTGCAACCATTTATCTAGTTGAAGCATCTGTGTGTTTAACATATGGACTGGAAACTTTCCACTACAATGACTGTGTTCTGCCAAAAAGCCAGAAAAAGAGAATGTTCTGATGTAAATACAAGCTGATATCCAAGTTCTTCACAGGTTTTGAATCTTTAACCACCTAACTAAAGGAGAGTTTATTACAACTGTGGTTTTGTTGAAAACAAAAACAAAACCTAAACCAAAAAAACACCCAGAAAACCTGCAGAAACAGGCCTTGCATATTACAAATCCCCATTTTGGCAACCCAAAGAGGGAATATAAGCTTAAAGGCCTGAATTTAACAAACCTAATTATCAAGGCTTAATTAGTACCAAGGGTAAAGCTTCATGGAACACCTGCAGACTTAATTTATGTCCTGACAGAGAGGAACAAGTGTTAATGGGCTGTATTTATGTTAATACCTGAACCTTAGAGAGCCAGTGGGATAAAACAGACTATGCACTAGTTTTTTGTTTCAAGCTACAGAACAAACATAAAAGATTTTAATCTTAATATTAGTTTGCACATAACTCCTTGGGGAAAGTGTAGATCTATTTAAACTTTAAAATTGGAGATGCAGAATACTAAGGAAAAAAAAAGACAAGAAAAAAAGTAAGTCAGTTTAGAAAGTGGTGTAAATGCAGAAAATATCAAACTAAAAAGTGTCAGTGGCCATTTTCTGAGCATCCTGTGAGCAGCTACTGTTTTTTTTAAAACCTCTTACACTATACCACTGATGCTTTCTACAGCATGAACTTAGATTTTCACGTGTCTGATGCATACTACTATTCTTTGCTGCAATCAGAGGGAAAGAAAAAAAGACTACCTACCATAACTGCAGTGCTGAGAGTATTGCCTCTGCATGCTGGGGCTTAGGGGACATGATCTGAGTTGACTTTGGGCTTTGGGCACCTTTTCAGAAGGCAGAGCCCTGTGGGGAATGGGGCCTCTTACAGTCTCCAGAGTTCTTGGAGCCCAGGCTATAAACGGGCCATATGGTGCCACCAGTCCCAGCTCTCGTTCAGTGCCAGGAGAGTACAGAACATTATATATCCATGCTGTTCCTCTCTCTGTAGGCAGTAAACTACCTTGAAGCTAGGGGGTTTTGAATGAATAAATAGCTTGTATGTTTTTCCCACTGAAATTGCAATTCTATTGTAGCAAGACTGGTTCATCTTCACTTCTGGCACTGCGAGTATCAGAACTAATCTCAGAAAGACAGTGTTTAAATGGCATTTTTCTGCCCTTCAATGCTCCTTTTGGTCCTTGGTCACACATACCCTTTCAGGAAAGATCACCTCTGAGAGTATGGCCATGAGGATAGCATTATAACCTGTGAATTACACTGAGACGAAGGGGAATGTTTATTATTATTATATACATCTGTCACCCAGTCTGGCTTTGGTTTAATATCAGGTTCCACTAGTATTTTCAGCCCTGAAATTGCTCAGGTTGCAGAATAAAGACACATAAACTCACCCTATGCTGGTCTGTAGATCTATTTATTATCCTTTTGCTGGTTCCTGTATTCACAGGTAATAAAGACAAAAAGTCATCTCTAAGATAATCCTCTCTGGTTCTCACAAAAGGCCACAGAATGTCACAAAGTGACTACTGCATCCAACTTGCAACTTCTCACAAGGGTTCAAAAGATGTTTGAATTCTCAAAACTGAATGAACCAGACGTTGTTCTAATGCTTATTTGCCTTTATTATCAAAAATGCTGTGTGTCCTCAGTGTATGTCTGGCTTAAGCTTCCAGTACTGGATCATATTCTGCTTTTCTGAGCTGAAAGAACAGTTCTTCAGATGTCTTCCCTGGTAGGTACTTACTGATGATGATATGATCACCTCCCAGTTGTATTTCCGGTACGTTAAACAGAATGAAAGTTGTACAGTTAGTTATTCCTACAAAACAGCTTTTCTCATCTCATTGTATTCTTGTTGCTCCTTTCTGAATCTTCTTCATATCTCTACCATATGTAAATATAACACTGTTTCTTTGCTCTTCCTTGAAATGTTTGTAGCTATAACTGAAGATTTACTTTGTCCATTTGAATACAAACATGACCATCCTTTTATGCCATTTACAGCACAAACTTACCATTTTACCAGAATGTGTTCTCCACTAGCTTCCCTCACCGTACAGCAACATCTCTTCTATATAGGGCTAAATTCAACTTTCCAACAAACAAATGAATTTTCTGAACCCTTCTTTTACTTTGTTCACAAATCATCAGCAAACTGCTCCCTCTGTTCTCAGACTTACTTGATGAGAATTATTCACAAATTTTTCAATTAATTAAACCTGCAAGTCCTTACAGTTCACTCTAGTTAGGTAAATCAGTCATGCAGTATTCTCTGTCCTTTCTGATCAGACAAATTATATGAGTAATCAATAAGCTTGAATTATGTCATATGAAAACTGAATACACAATTTGAAACTGCATTAAACAATACTCAGGCTTCATTTTTGTGAGTATACTGACCACCGAGCTCAGTTCCTCAGACATTCATAGGAAGTAAATACAAAAGTGTAGTAAACAAAGTCAACCCCAAATTCTTTTTGCTTCACACAAATATTATAAAAATTGTTTCTATTTCTAGTTCACTTGTAATTCTATGTGAGCACAGACACACAAGAATGAATGCTGCTTTTTACACCTAGATCCATAGCAAAATATAGCCTTGCCATCATCACACACCAGGAGAAGCCCTGCATTTAAAGAATTAGGAGCTCAGACTAGGTAAGGAGTCTGCACCAGTGAGCTCCCCCCATGGGAACGCAGCTTTGCTTCATGTATCTTGCCAAACCACGGTACGGTTTCCTGGGCGAAAACCCCAAAGGCGCTGTGAGCCTGGGATGCCATGTCAGCAGGGCTGCCCAGCAGAAGGTCACTGAAAACGTCCCTTTTTTCTCTTTTAACTAAAGCTTTGACTCTGCCTTAAGGCCTAAAACAGTTCTGTTATCTGTCACTTTTTGTACGTACACCAGGCTCGAGTCTCTACAGCTGCCCCAGAGAGAGGTAAGAGTATTTATGGGGATGACCCCTAAGAATTCAAGTTAATTTAAAGACATACATCTTGGACGTGGAAGAATGGATAGTGTATCCTTAGTGTATCCTCCCCCCACCACCTCCCTTAGGGTAATGGCAAGAGAATTTTTTGGGTTTGTTATCTTTTTTTCCTTCCTATTTTATAATCCTCTTTAAAATATTGACACTAATACTTCTTCCCCTCTTGCTTTTTTCTGGCAACAACTGTTGATCCCACCCCTGCCACCAGCCGGCTCACCACATTTCAGTGGTGTACAAACCATCAGCGCTTTCCATGGCATCAGTGAAAATGTCATCAAGGATGTTTGCACAGCTGTGAAAATAGGGGCTCTTGCGGGGCTGTGTTTTAGTGCTGTCAGCTGGAAAGTGCAGCAGACCCACACGACAACTGGTAGGGATTTGCATTATCTTGTAGGAGCCCCCTGTCACTCTGCATCTATCGGGGCCTCCTTCTGTGTGAGGACAAATTTCCTGAGGCTATACGAGGTGCTTAAACAGCTTGGAGGAAAAACCACCCAGAACAGACAGCATGGGCTCAGCACAATGCCAGAGGCGACTTTCACACACTCTGGGTCCTTAGACTTTGATAGGTTTTTAAGGACAAAGTGGAGGAAGGCCTCTCCATCTCACATGCAGCTTTCTGGCATCCCACGGCATCACCTCAAACCTCAGGAAGAGTGGAGTCAGCCACCATCTGCCCCCCATGCACCTTCCCCTGCCCCAGAAATGCCTCCGTCATGCAGAGAGCCCTTGCAATACCTCCGAAGAGCCTTAGCCGGTAGAGTAAGAGTCGTATTGTGCCCAGCTTGGACCTCCAAGGATGTAAGCCCCTTGTGCCTCAGCAGCCTGGTGCCTCCAGCATCCCTAACACTCGTACCTTGGAGCACTGCTGGAAACTTTTGCCCCGTTTCCAAGTTTGGAAATACTTTCAGAAACACTAAACAAGTATCTCACTGACAACAGGAATGAAGCACTGGTCTTGAGAAATCCTCTGCTCTCTGTGTGTGACTTGTCTTCCCTGTGTGAAAAGCAGGAAAAATAACACCTGCTTCTCAGGGCAATACTTAGTTGTTTTCATGGAGGGGTGGTTATGGTGCAGTGAAAGTAAAATGAATATTAATGGTAGCAGTAAACTGCTCTCTCTCACTAGAGTCTCAAACTTTACAAATGGTCACTTCCTAAACCAAGGTACAACTGAATTTTTATTCAAAAACTAGACAATAAAAATAATAATAGTTATTTTACAGGCTGAGAGAGCTGAGGTTGTTCAGCCTGGAGAAGAGAAGGCTCCGGGGAGACCTTAGAGCAGCCTCCCGGTACCCTAATGGGGCCTACAAGAAAGCTGGGGAGGGACTTTTTACAAGGGCATGGAGTGATAGGACAAGGGGCAATGGCTTTAATCTGGAAGAGGGATGATTTAAATTAGCTATTAGGAAGAAATTCTTCACTGTGAGGGTGGTGAGGCAGCAGCACAGGTTGCCCAGAGAAGTTGTGGATGCCCCATCCCTGGAAGTATTGAAGGCCAATTGGACGGGGCTTTGAGTGACCTGGTCTGGTGGAAGGTGTCCCTGCCCATGGCAGGGGGTTGGAACAAGATGGTCTTTAAGGTCCCTTCCAACCCAAACCACTCTATGATTCTAGGATATAGACTTTGTTTACTACTTCTATCAGGCAAGTTAATATCTCTTTTAAGTACATTTTTACTCTGGCAAATTTATCAGACCTTGAAATGTGGTTTTCAAAACCGGATATTACACATTAACACCAATCTAATTTGTACAATCATTATGGAAACAATTCAAGCAAAGCGTATTCATTTTTTTTCATGAACAGGAATAACATTGATGCGTAAACAGACAAGTTCTCGCACACGTACATATATGCATACGTGTTCTCGTAAATCAACACAGGCACAGTATTACGGGAAGAATATGGTTGAAGCCACGTTGTTGATAGGCGTAGGATTTTGCAATTCACATATGCTTTCATTTTGGTCACGTAACCATGTTTCAGAACAGTATGCCTTTTGTATATTTTGTAAAACTAGCTCAAGATAGACGATAAACGGAAATAACCCATTAATCAGATTGCCAATGAAAATTCTGAGAATTCAATTACAAATCCTGGACAAATTTAGTCATCAATTTCTCAAAACATCTTTGGCATGGAAATCCAGAGAGCTTTGTGAGGTCTAAAAGGTTGATTTCTTAAGTTTCTTAAAAGCAGAAACAACACTTGTCATACACAGTTTCAATCAAGCTTTTTTTTCTGTTTTCTAATTTCATTTCATCCTACTTTAACATGGCGTTTTCCACCTCCCTCAGATCTTCTCACAGAATCAGTCAGGCAGAAGAAGCACTTGAGTAGCTTGTGCAAGCATGATGCCTGAGCTGGTGACAGTAAAGTGTCCGGGACACATTAACCAATTTTGCAGAGAAAAAATGAGAAGTTTCAGATTGTGGTGAAGTTTAACATTAATCCAATCTGTATGATAGAAGGCTGTCTTCAAAGCCATGTAATATCTGCTACCAAGTATGGTGAACCGAAATAAGAAAAGGAAAAAGAAAACCAAAACATCTCCTAAGATTTTATTTTCCACTTGGGCTAACATCAGTGAAATTAATAGCCGTTTTGCTTCAGCAGTTGCATTTCTTTTGGGGTCATCTTTTGCTCAGCAGGAGTGGACAAGGATGAACTGGGATTTATGGGGCTTTTAATTTTTATTCTTTGATGTTTCTATTTTCTTGTTCAAATATATTTTTATTTAATGTTTTGAGATATGGCTTCCCAGTTCAACCTCATTTTAGTTTCCCAAAGTACATACAATTTATGTGTTGAGGTGAAAGAACATACAGAAAGAAAGAATGAAAGCAGTGAAATGTTTCATGTTTCAGACAAGAGCAAAATCTTTACCTAACTTGAAATATTTTCCATGCTTACTTAAAAATCCATAAAATGAGCAACTGCTCATCAACTTGACTTACATACGCAAAATCTCCTGCACGCAAGTCAGGGCCAACGCACAACTGAAGATTTCTAACGATTTGTTAAATTTCCCACTCTGCAAGTGCCAAAGGATTGAAGAGTAAAAATGAGCGAGTGAAGACAAGGTTCCAAGTCACTAAACTGTAGAGATGTCACAGTCCTTTTTGGAGAGAGATACTGCCGTTGCACTGTAGTGAGGAGAAATCTCAGTTGGTTTTACAGGATGTTAGACTTTTTACAGAAAGAAAACGGCAATGAGAAGTGCGTATGAAGAGAAAAAGAATATGCAGCTCTATAAACAGACCACAGACTTTTACACCGATACTGTTCAGGTACATGAAACTAAGCATCAACTGCTGAATTTACACTGTGCAGGTAGTCTAAATAGATTTGACATGTTCTTTAATAAAAGAAGATCCAATATGGATGGAAGTTATTTTATGAATAAGACACAGAAGCTTTAGCTATTGAGGTAAACATAGAGACAGTGTCTTCCTGTGTGCACAGGAGTGCTTAGTTAGACTGAAACTCTGACTAAACAGATTTAGTCAGCACAGTCAGCTCATAATAGCAGCTGAGGTTGCTATGTGTTAAAATGCAAACTCTTATCAAACACTATAAACACTAGTGGGCAAATCAGATCCTTCTTGTTTCTTATTTAACATCAGTTAAAATACAAGAAGCGATCAAACAGCAGGATCCAGGAATCTTTTTGTTTGTTTGCTTTCTTGTTAATGGAGTCTAAACCTATTATTTAAGGCATTTTGCAATCTGTTTGTAATTATATAAATGTCATTCAATTTTGCTAGAATTCAATATAAAAAAGACAAATACACTGCACACTGGACCAATTATGAACCAAGCAATGTCCTTCAGGTACCTTCAACGACTGATAAGCAAGGTAACAAAGTCAGCCTTACACTTTCAAAACACTAACCAGCCCTTAACCAAATAACTCTCACACCACTCCCTGCAGCATTACCATTTGCTTTTCATAGATGAGAAAAGCAAGGCACGGAAATGCAGCTGAACTGCCTGAGGCTGTGTAGTGATTCAGTAGCATGGAGACATCTGAAGGTCAGAAGTTCCTGATTTCTTCGCCTGACCACTGCCTTTTTATGCTGCATTGGTTTTTGGTTCAGTTGCTTATCTGAGTGGGAGTCATCGATAGCACTTAACCGCTCCTGTGCTCCTGAATTTTAGCATTTATGTTAAAAAGCCCAATTTCAGAATGGAGGCAAACTTCCACTAGAGCTAAAATCATAAATTTCTAGACTTCATAACGTCTTTACCTTCACAATTTCCATACTTCCGCACCCCCATCAAGATTCAGAAGACCTACTGGGAACATGCAGAGGGGCTGAAGCAGCTGTAAGAGTGCTAGACCAAAGGCTTCAGTGACAAGAAGCACCCTTCTCCATCCCATGGAGTCTGCAGCACAATCTGGATTTTGTTTTGGATTTTTTTTTTTCCTGAAATACTGACCTAAATATTGCATTCACTCCATTTATCCCAAAGTTTGTCAAAGGATTCTGGTCAGAAAATGAGAAATACTATATTATAATGAGTAAACATTCAATAGATTTCAAATATATCTCAAAAAATATCTCTCAAAAACTCTGCAAACAGATAGATCAATTTTCCTTTTTTTCTAGCACTTTCCCCATCCCTGATCCGTATTTATTCATGGCACACACCAAAAGCCTTTTGCTGGTAATAACAAGCTTCACTGACATGCAATTTTTACAGCTGTTACAAACAAAAAAAGAATAAAATTCTGGTGTCCCTTTATTTAATAAATTCCCAAAACTAGTTTTTTGAGTGCCAAGACACAGATTTAAAATGAAGGTGTAATTTAAGTAGCATCATACTAATCTTCATCCCTGCAGCATCACTGTTAAAAAGAGATAATTCATAACAGCAATAAGAATAACAGAGTATTTTGGACACAAAGTAAAAAACAAGAGGAAACTAGAAGAGAAAAGGATGTCAACAAGAGTTACTTTCTTTTTAAATTATTTCTTCTGTGTCCACATGTCAGCGTAGCTTTGCCAGCTTCCCACAGAAAGCAAGCAAAAGCCAAAAACTAGGAGCAAATGTTGTCTCCCAGTTCCAGGCTTCATCTCTGAACTTCCTGGCTTCTGTAAGTTTATGTCAATAACTCGATAATAATTCTGATTTATATAAGCTAAAATCTTATGGCTTAATAATATTTTCAAATGTAGGATTTTTACAATAATCGTATCACTGTAAGTAGCCCTATATTTTCTAGAATTGTTCTTTTGGTGTCTTAAAACATACATGGGAATGTGGTGCTCTCTAAAAACATACTGACTTAAATTATGCCACATTAACCTAGAAAATGCTTACTACATTACTCACAAATCTTTTTTCTACACAGCAAAAAGAATGGTCGTTAGCAAAAGAAGTAATCAAATTTTGATGTAAATCTCACATGTGAATGTCCTTCCAGTGCACACTGAGATTACAGCTGATTTCAGCAACAGATGCACTGAACTTGTGTGGCATCCTCTCTGATGTTACTGAGATTGCAATTATTATATTTTCTTTCCACTCCTTGAAAGAAGTAAAATCACGTGTATCCCAGCTGCTACAAAACACTAAACCATAGATAAATACATGCCAATGAAGAGGATAGAAGGAATTTTTTTAACTCATATATGACTGGGCATTATGGTGTTTGCAGGAAGAAAATTGCCGCTTATAACAAGTCAACAGTTTTCTAAACACCACTTACACATCAGCACATTCCAGGCTGTTTTCCTTTTATCCTCCTCATCTAACAAAATCTAAAAACCAAGCAAGAACACATTTCGTTTCACTGCCTCAGTAGCAAAATGGACCAGGAGCCTTACCAGCCTCATCAGTTTCTAGTTCGTCTCGCACATGAAATTTATATTTCTCGGTGTCAACGTCCTTAGAAGAAGAGTGAACACAGCATTCAGAATCATTAGTCATCTTTCATGCTCTGGAGGTCCTTCTCGACCAATTTAGTAAAGAACAATGCTGCGCAAAAGAGACAGGATGGCTGCTAATGACAGGCAACAGTTCAATATTTTATGCTACCTTAAAAAAGTTTCAGTAACTGAAGGTGTTCTCACATTAATTCTTTGCATCAATTATTGACAGAGAATTTAATTTAAAGGCAACTAGTCAGTAACCTAGGGGTACTGTTTTAAATAATTTATAATTGCTGCATGGGTGTAATCATATTGCTATTGATTAAGATCCAGTCACTTCTACCAGTCCAGCATGTCTTATGCTAATTAATTTTAGTGATATCACCTTTTTAACTCTGTATTCCCTGGTAACAGGAACTCATTATTAAAAAATAATTTAATCAGGAGCGATCTTTTAAAGTTTATTTGATTAGTACTTGCTAGGCTGTTGAAAAAGTGGACTTAAATGAAAGTAAAATTAGAAACTGAAGGAGGATAAAGACAGTCTGATAATTTCAAGAGAAAAGTAAGAATGCTTTACAGAACTAAGATTTTTATTAGATATGGGAAAGATTAAGACAGAGTTATCACCATTGCCCCTTGATCCTGAAGCTGTTACATGCATTAACTCCCATTTAAATCAATAGAAGTTTTGGAGATCAGTACTTTTCCAGTGAATTGCAATTCTCAGTATGGCCAGCCTAGGACCAGACCCTAACAACCTGAGAAAATACAATATAACATTTCAAGACAAGAACGGAAAGTCTTTCACAGCATATCCCTCTCCTAGCTTACATATCAGTTCCCAGTAGAAGCCGATTCTTGCCTTCATCCAATCCACAGTGGCAGATGCCAGTATCTACTGGAAGCACTTTTTCCACCATTTCAGGCTGCCCTCCAAGTTCGGAAAGTGCTTCTTCATACCTACATAGAAATACCTCCTTATCAACCTTAAATCCCTTTTAGAAATTCTCCTTTGCTGGCAAATCAACAAAAGAAATTCTTAGGCTGTTGGTGCTTGATGAAATCTGCTGGCCACACTGATTTATCTATCACTGTATTGTGGTTTCTTTGTGCTCTACTGTCTACCTAGTGCATCAGCGGTCTCCTGTCCTACACATGGACTGTAAACTTCAAATCAGGAACTGCCTTTTTACTCCAGGTGTGCAAGTACATGGCGCTCAGTAAAGCAAAAACAACTTGATCATTCGGTACCGTGGGAATTCAAGCAATAATAATACAGCAGAAACACCTCAAAGCATGGGAGTGCATGTTTAGTTCTCCAAAGTCTGCAGTAGCCATCCCAGTCAAGAACTTCAGTTAATTTCATTAGGTCCAGAATACCCCCTTTTTGATGTTACTAATTGCTGATGATAAACGCTTCCTGCACATATAAGGCTTCATCTACAAACAGCAATTTGAAAACACAGAGCCTTCAAGGGTATAGTCTTAACACTTCCTTGTGAAGTCTGGTGAACCTATTCTAGGTTTTCCCATGAAGGCTTCAACAAATTTTATAGGCAGTTTAAAACTGCAATGGAAGCAGACAGACGTGAACAGTCGACGCTAAGGGAAATAAAACCTTTCTGAAAGCCGCTTTTATCTCTTCTTTTTCTCCAGCTAAAGACAGTGGGAAGGGTGCTACTGACATCAACAAGAGCAGAATCTGACAAAGTTTTCCTTAATAGGCACAGATGTTTGGAAAGAAAGTTAATACAAGGATAAAAGTCCAGCATGGAAAGGAAGAAACTGGAGCACAAGGAGGAGCTAACAAAAAAAGCACTGAAGGGAGCCTATTCCTGACCTTTTGGAGTCTTTCCATTGAGATTAGGGTGCTGGACGGGAGCCTGGGCAGACAAGACATCATATATATCCAGTATCAGCAAGGACACAAGTCAGGAACCACAAAGACAATGAGTATAATCATATCTACTGAAGTCAAAACGTACTGAAGTCAAAAAGTAAAATGACAAACCCTGTAATTTGAACTTGACACATGCTAGGAACAAAGATCCACAAACTAATGCCACAAAGGACATGCAATCTTTGTCCCTGAAGACACCATTATGTAAATTAGATTTAATCTAGTCCACTTTGAGGTTTGCAATCAAATGGGTATTTTTAATATCAATAAAAATTGAGCTTTCCCCAGAGAATCCAAATCAAGCTGCTTTCGTAGAACAAAAGGAAAATGCTGAAACATATATGCTTTTAAGATAACCCAATGAATGTAAAATTGTTAGCAAAACCAGTATGTTCAAATCTACTCCGACAAATGAACTGTGAGGAAGAATAAACTGATCTGACATTTGTATTCTCTTAGAACAAAGGAACAGGAAGTTTGGGGACAGCGCGAAACACCTGGGTACTGGGGAGCTGCTGCTCCAGGAGGCACGGTCCACCCTCCGCACCCATTGCAACCAGCACTCACTTTACACCTTTGGGGAAAAAAAAACCCAAAATACCAACAAGGACTGCCTACGATTTATTCTGTTTGTATGGTAGGGAACAGTGATACAAGATGGTCCAAGTGGCTGTTGTCTGTTAGACCTATGAATTTCATTAATAAATTCTTTAATATAAATCTACTATTACGCACAAGTACTAAATAAATGTATTATACCATTAAAAATAAAGGAAACACCAAAACAATAATTAAGCAAGTATGCTTTGTTTTTTAATAAAAAAATTGATGCCCCACGGATCAACCTCATTGCTAATCTACCTTGAATAATGGCTTTGTTAACAAAATTGCAACTGCAAAAGGTTGTGTTTGACAGTCACTCCTGGTAGTATGAGACTATATTTCAAACAGTTTGGGGAAAAAAAAATACACTATTAAATTTGCTGAATACCTTGGCTAGGGTTAAGTATTTTATGCAGGCATCAGCATCTTTAAGGAGTTCACCTTTTAAAAGGAGCAGGTTTTTTGTTGTAAATGGCACTGACACTACAACAAGAAAGTTCATTTCACAAAGATGATTCATTAAGAAATAAAATATTCATGGCTGACAGCTTGAAGGATCGCCATACAGTTTTATTCTAATGCACCTGTCCTCTTTGTCAAGTCCAATATGGGATGTCATGTCGCCAAAGTTTTATTTAGAAATTGTTTGTCAGAGTGAGCTTTCTAATGTGAATGAAAAATTCATTCCCTCATTAAGAAGATTTTCCATGAAATGTCTAGGATTTTCAATGAACACCAGGACATGAACCAATTACTGTTAAACACTTAAAGAGACAGTGTCCTAGCTCACGCAGCAAAATCCTTAATGCACAAGTATATGGAAAGAACTCAGTATCTATCAGGAAAACACAAATGAAATATCAGTTATTGTGGTTTATGTGCTCCTTCCTTCTCCCACTTTCTTTCTTTTCTCTTCTGTTTTTTCTTTTTTCAGTGACAAATGGAAAACCATGAAGTTTGAGAGGTCTTAGTTAAATGCAAATACTGGATCATGTGTATTTGTATATGACTTGAAGGACAAAAATGTGGCATGAATTTATGAAGACCTGCATTAATTAGCCAAAAAGATATGCACATGTAAAGCTGACAACATTTATTTATGTTTCTTTATTTATTTGCTGAAGTTCTCTTCATTCCTTTTTTGTCTTTTCCAGAAAATTTACCCATGCCAACTAAGACAGCACCTGCCTCAAGCCCTGAAACTGGAAGATCACAGGATCAGCACATTGTCAAAGAAATAGGCATTGCCAAATCACTTTCTAAGGCATAATTTTTCTTTGAATCTCGCAGGACTCCCAAAGTTGAAAAGCTGACTGCATTCATTTATGCAATGACCTATGTCCTCTACACTTTGTTTTTTTCCTTAAAGAAATTTCACTTGGACCGATATGTTTGCTATGACCAGGTCTCCACAGATGTGCACTCTTTTCACCCAGATTTTTCCATTGTGGAAAATAACTTGGCTACTCATTCCAGACTTCAGGCTGTCAGATAGCCCATCTGGAGCAGAAGCTGGGCTGCTGGATACCTGGACATCTTATACCTGGTCTGATCTCTTCCTCATGTACCAGCACCTGGCATCAACGTGCTCTGAACCTAGCCATCCCACAGTGCAGGTTGTCTGTGTACAAGCAGTCTGATGTCTCCTGATATACAGCTCATTCACTGCCCATATGTACCACCATTCCTGAAGGAGTCAACTTTCCCCAAATGCTATTAAAAATATGGGTCAGTGTTGAGGCTCTCCAAATACATGTTACAGGCATGTTTGCAGGGCCAGCCTTGCTCTTGCCTCGCCTGGCGAGTAGACAGAGGCGGCAGGATGACCTCTCCCTCTGGATGGGGGTGGACACCCACACCTACCCATGATGGGTTGCCTTGGCTTGTGCTTCATCTTACTCTGCAACCCACAGTGTCAAACTCGGAGTTTAGACAAGATCTTTCTCTCTTGCGTACAAAATCTCAATGCTTAGTTAAAAAAACTCTGATTTTCAGTAATTCAAACAAGTAGCTTTTTTCCTTTCTAATAAATGTTAGTAGCAATTGGAAATCTTGTAAATTCATGCCATGTAGATTAATCCTGTTAATGGCAAACAGAGATCTCAAAATAGTGGTGTATCACACTATTCCAGCCACTCAAATCCCCCACCTCTAAGGAATTCTAAAAAACGTGGGGTTTATATATATTAGGGTTCAGTTCCCTTCCTTGCACCTGCAGGAATTTTCCTATGTAATCTGTTTTAGAAAGAACAGCCCATTAATTTTGTGCAATGCTACCCATAATTACTTTCATTGGGAAAATGGTCAAGAACTATTTACAGTCTTTTAAATTTGTAAGTTTTGTTCTAGACTACAGTAGGAGATATTTTAACAGATGAAGAAGTATTTTCTTAGCAAATCAATCTTAATTTATCCAGTTGTTATAGTCTGAAGAGCCAAAGTGTGTTCCTGTGCTAAGTTGAGAGGAAAGTGCTTATTCTGAGCAAAACTTATTAAAATATTTATAAGACTAGATAATTTACAAAAGAAAATACAGATGGTAGGAGGCAACACTAAGGCATATTTTTTTAGCCACCCTTTCACTTATTAAAGGCAAGAAGTCTAAATGGGCAGGTAGTGTGTTCACTAATTTCCTCATGCAATTTTCAGCCGAAATTCAAAGTTCAGTTTATTTTTGTCTTGAAGAAGTGATGCAGCTAGGGCTGCAGAAACAAGTCCATATAGTAACAGATAGTTTATACTCCTCCTTGACTAAAATTTTTCAAGATGTTATGAAAAACTTTCTACCAAAGCTGCATATTTTATATATATATAAATATAGATATGTGTATATCAGTCTATGTTCCATAATGTATAATAAAAAGTCAGTTTCTTTAATGATAATATCTAGGCCTAAGCAAACTGAAGGCAAATGTTAAGATCGTTCTGTCATATGATAACACTGATACGAACCAATCATCCTTAGTTACCCTAGCCCTTATAGGCCATATTCTACTTCACATAGGTGAATAATTAAAAGCAAAAGCCAGAGGAAATAATTAATAGTTTTGTCATCTGTAAAGGTCACCCAGTTGTGCATGATAATTATAACATCATAAATACAAGGCATTATTATTATAAACATGTGAAGAAAAGGAGCTAATACTCTTGGTTTCAAAATTTGTCTTGAAAACCCCTTTCTCATCATTTTATTTAAAAGGCATACTTAGAAACTGCAACTATTTTAGTCCTTGCAACCTGATAATACTTTTTCCTTGAAGTAAGAATAGAACATGCCTTCCAGCTACCATTCTTTTTTAAACACCGATTGTAATATAAGGTACAATAAATTATTGCAATAACCTTTCACCCCTCTAGACCCAAGTTCAAATATAACTGATGTTAGAAAGAAAATGAGTTTGTTATTTTAAGCTTAACCACATCAGTCACCTAACTTCTCACAAGCAATCCAACTGAGGTGCCCTGCATTTGGGAGGCTCATTGCCCCTGTTCACACCAAAGGCCCCCCAAAAGCCCACCCACAAATCATAGCTAACAAACTCCGTCCCTGATTTAGCAACATGCGTCAGATGTGTAACCCTATCGGCTCGAGAGGCCCACTAAACGCAATGGGATTATGCAGGCATGTAAACGTATACATCTGCCGAAATGTTGGCAGAACTGAAGGTGCTGGTGGTCAGGGAAGGGTTATAGCACTAGAGAAACCAGTACTCAGTGAAACTTTCTGTAGAACAGATCAACTTGTCCTGGCCTGCTAATACAACATTATGAAAATGTACTAGTTTTTTAAAGGGCAAATTAGGAGTTCTGTGGCTCTTAGAACTAGCAAACACAGAAAATCAATTAAACTAACACATGAAACTTAAATATATCACATTGTAAACTCGTATTTTATGCCTCCACTTTAAGTGCACTTAGATGATCTCCTGGAGGAATTCAAAAAGTGTTATCTTATTTTGTGCCCAAAACCAGAAAAAGAGCTCCAGTGGGCTTGCCAGGCTGTTAAAATTAAAATAGCTGTTTGAGCACAGCATAATATATGAGATGTTTAAGGCATTTTCCCCTAGAATTTTGGTTTATCTTTTTAGTTAATTTTCTGAGATAAAATCCAGTTATAAATAACCTGGAGGCACTCTCAGTCTGCTGCTTGTGGGATGGCAAATCTTTAATAGCCAGAAATTCTGCCTCTTAGAGATCTCTTGGGGGAATAATAGTACTTTGAAAATTATCCAAAGGAAAATAAGCAAAAAGCATTATAAAAATTATAAAAACCTGTAATTATGCAGGAAGTTATACTATATTTATAAGCTAATGAACTATCACCCATAGGGTGTTTTTTTTTTGCTTTTTAAATACAAACATAAAAATATTCATTGACTATAATCCATACAAACTGCTGATTTTCATCAAAATTGATTATATAAGACTTACAAGTACATACTAAAAAAATTTCGGCAGGATAAACCCCTACAGACATGTGCCAGACCAATTAAGAGAAATAAAATTTAACAATCAAAACCAATGTGGCTAAAGAATTGAAGCAGAACTGCCTAGAACTTGTACTTTTCAGTACTCTAGAATCAAGAAGAGAGTTATACCCTGACAACAGGTAAAACAACTGAAATATGAAATTAATACTTTCTCCAAACCAAAGACTACAATAACCATATCCTGGCTGTCATCCATTGACTATGTATACAATTACCACAGTGCCTACTACTAGAAAAGTAGGAGGCAATTCAAAACAAAAATTGAGTCTGTCAGACTAGATACGGTAAGATTTATTCTTGTCAAAGATCTGTAGGCCACAAATAATAATTGAAGTTCAAGCAGTCTAAAAAAATTTTTTTTTGTGGAATATAAGGGCAGTTTTCCTCTTTTTTTTAAAGGTCTAAAACTGCTTCAGAAATCTGCAAGTCAATCACCTTGTCAACATTAGCAAGGAAAATAGTTGAAAGCCATTCTGACAGGCAAGGTAGAAAGGAACACATATTTGTAACATAATAGAAAATAACTGGTAGAGATTTAGAAAGGAAAAATATGCCTAACTATTCTCCTTGACTTTTCTGAGGTTACAGAGAAGGTTGATGATGGTAGTGCAAATGGCATAATTTATTTGGATTTTCAGAGTGCTGGCAATGAAATTTAATGTATGAAAGGTAAAAGCTAGGAGGACAGACAAAAGAGCTAAATTTGAGTATCAAAAGAGAAAAGAAAAAGAAAAAGGGATGGTTAGTAAGGGGGAATTAACTACACCAGCAAAAAACAAATCTTATATTGTGCAGAGAATGTCAATTTGACTTGCTACTTTTAACCCAATACAAATGATTAGACAAGTGAAAAATAAAGAATTCTAAATTAGGGACAATCAGAGCAAACACTTTCTTGTAGGGAGAACAATAAAAGTCTTGAAAGACTGGCAAAGCATATTTGTTGTCATTTTACTGAAGGAAAAAACCCACAATTTACTGGGTACCTCACATTGTTAAAATGTTACAAACCCTGACAATCATAGTCCTAGTTGTCCTCTCTCATACTTCTCAATTTAGAATGACAAAGAGGAGTATTTTTTTCCAAATGCAATTGCACTTTCCCTCACTTAAAATAAAATGTAATGAAACAATACCGAACCTTTGATGTACACAGGTTTAGAGATACCTTAAAAACTCCACTGAAGACATCACATTTGACAGGGAGAGTTTCTAATGCCATGGAATGCTGAGATTTGCAAAACTGAGACATGCATTTACTTTTCATTGATATTAAGTTCTCATTTATTAACTTAATTCAATGCTGTGGAACTCACACAGTTGTAAAAGCTTTTGGTTAAACTTCTTTCTCCTTAGGATTTTCAAAATTTCAGCGTAAGCTGTCTGCAGGTCTTTTTTGTACACAGAGTAGTGTGGCAAGTCCCTAAGCAACAGTTCAGACATTCTCCCAAATATTCATTAGATATTGCTCACACAAAATTCCAATGAAGCATTTCCACTACATTTTTCAATTATTCATAATCTGCAACATTAGCTAAAATTGGTACTAGGAAATCCATTGCCAGCAATGTGTGTATTTGTGCGTGTGCATGACAGAGATGCATTTTTATGCTGATCCCTCCAAGATCACAAAGTAAACATTATGACTTCTCCCTTGGACAATGAAACAAGCATCTGCTTATTCAATGAAAATATATATAATTTTGCATTACCAAAATCAACCCAACTTTGAATGATTCAATCAACAGGAGGGGAAGTTTCTGCCAATGATGGGACTGTACTTTGGAGATATGTAATCTGGGCTGCCTATCTCTCAATTCTCCTTTACCTCCTTAACAACTTCAGATGCATAAATAAAATCTAGGACATTCCATTTATATTTTTAACTTCAAACCAAGTATAAAAGAAAGCATTTTGCTGAATGTCAAACTCACACAAATATTATGCATTAAAAATGTAGTTGCAAGACCATTTTTTGAGATTTCAGTTCCATTAATCACATTGCCTCTAGTGGGGATCGCAGGATTTCACTCTAAATGGTTTGTATCCATGCAGCACAGTCTACAGTTGCCTTTCCGTTTTTTCCCTCCCTCCTCACCACTACTGAAAAAAGAAGGGTAGCTATTCACGCTAGCATGGATGAAGACTGACTGTGAAGACTTGCAGAAAGATCTGGTGCTCAAAAACTACGCAATACAATGGCAGATGAAATTAATTGTAGATGAATGTCAAGTGAAGCACATGGGAAAAAAACAAATGCAACTTCACATGCCTGCACTGAAGTTATTCTTAGGATGCAAGAGCAAGACCTTGTGGGTATAACACAGTGCTATGAGAACATCAGCTCAATGCTTAGTAGCAATTAAAAAGGAAATAGGAAGCCGAGAATTATTAGGAAAGGAATAGAGAAGAAAATAAAAGAATACAGTTATGTCACTGTATAAATTGATGATCTGTGTGCATCTTGAAAACTGTGTGAAGTTCTCCCACCCTCATCTTGAAAAATTATCACAGCACTGGAAAGCTACAAAGAAGGGCAAAAAAGATTATTATTGCTATGGAATAACTTCTGTACACAATTAAATTCAGGATCTTCTTCCTCACAAAGAGACAGCTGACCGGAGACATACTCATGGTCTACAAAACTATGAGCAGTTTGGAGAGGGTGAATAGGGACAGACTGCCTCATTCAATACAGGAGCTGGGTGCCATTAGATAGCACTGCAGGTTCCAGGCTCAAAATAAGTAAAAGCAGTCACTGAATTTTTTATGCAATATGAAGTTAAGCTGTTAAATCCCTCCCACAAGACCCTGTGGATGCTAAAAGTTTATGAGTCAAAAATTGACTGATGTGAGTTATTAGAGGTTGGGAAATATTTGGAGGAAAATTCTCAGTTGTACGCTGACTCTCCGCCTCTTTCTGTGGCTTCTGCTGTTGTCATTTGTCAGAGCAAGTATACTAGACTGGTTTGAACTTTGGTCTGACCCTGTACGGGCATTTTTTATGAAGAGCTGCCCCACATGAAATGCATCATTAAAAGAAAAGGGGAGCTATTGGATTGAAAGATGAGTGGAGGACCAAAACATGCTGAATAACCCTGAAGAATTGCTCAAACCAGTATTTTTCCCTGGAAGATTTATAAATAAGCATGGCTGTCTATATACTATCAATAACACATACCAAAAAGCCAGGTCAGCCTTTTCATTTGTAATATCCTCCTTTTCTTCTTCACCAAGTTCTGGGCTAACAAAGTTTGATTCAAAAAATAAATGCCCACAGGGATTGCACCAGGCTGCTTTCTTACACCTGCAGCAAAAAGCACAAGGTTTCACTAGGACAGACCCATCCTACAGGTAAATGATGATGCTAAATCCCATTTCTCTTTACCGCATACCCCAAAGCATTCTGTCCTGCAACCACTGAGTGTACCATATCCAAAATGATGGTTTCAGGCCCCTGGGGCACAGACGCTGCCCTTTATTACTTTATTGGAATAAATGTAGTTTTATTGCTTTAACTACAAATTAACCACATGTAACAGTTTATACAAAAATCATCCTGAGGAAGAAATGGAGATTGTAGAGTGATGGCAACATTAACCTGAGGGATCACTTACTTGTTACAGGCCTTTGTTTCTGCATTTGTGTACAGCTCCCGTACACAGACCCCTGCAAATGGAAAGCCCTTTCTTATCTTATTTTCTCTTTTCTTTTAGCAAATGTGGGTTCAGCTGTTAGACGGGACAACACAGCACCACTCCTTGTTTAAAATGTACTCTCTTGATTAACAAATACAGTGCAGTTAGCATTTTAGCCAAAACAATCCGAAAACACTATCAATGCTAGTCCCCCTCAGTGGAAAATCCTTTACTTCAATACAGTTACACTGGAGGTGACTACACACCTCTTGTTCCTCCCCTTTGAACAGAACTACACCATTGGCATCAGCACCCAGGGCTGGATATAGAGCCATGACCATCTCCCGCCCAGAAAAAACTACTAGGGGGATGTAGTTAACAGGGGGATCCCTCAGTTAAACAACCACCACCCTGTTGGAAGGGCACACAAACACAAAAATGAATCGCAGAAATATATTTCTTTGGGGATTTTGGTTTTGTTATTGATCTTCCCATTCTCCTCAGTTCAAATCACCTCAGAGTGGACATATACCAGTTCTGTGGGTTTTTTAAATTCCTCTTGTCATTCTTTAAAAAAAAAATAGAAAGAGAAAAGGGGATAAAAAAGAGAAAGGGGGAAAGAGAAGGACTCTTCCCTTCTTGAAAGGACTTTAAACCTGTGTTTGAACTGACTTTCAAAAGAGAGGGGCTTTAGCTATCCTCTGACACCAGGTCTGGTTGAACAGTATTCAGTACCATTCAGCACCACCTTTTTCTCAAGACTGTGTCTTGGTTTACTGCCAATGTCCTTGATCAGAGCACAGAAGCATTTACTTAGGAAAATAACATTAAATGGCAGCCCATGGCAACAATAACAGCTCTATCGCCAGAATACCCTCGTAGAGGATGCATGGGTGGCTCGATGGCCCTGAACACTTAAGTATGTTTTTTTCCTTTCAATTCCCTCTGGTACATTAATTTTTATTGATAGCTTATAGCTATGGCAAGTGGTCTTGGTTTTACTAACTTGCAGGACTGAAGAATATCACTGATGTGGAAAAAAACACCCCAACATAACAAGCAGCTACCTGGCTGTGTGTTTACATTTCTGAACCACAAGCCTTTATTAAATTAGAAGAGCAACCAATATTTCCTCCCCTACTTCACTTGCTCACTCATTAATTTCTTTTAAAGGTGAAAAAATGATCATTTCTCTAATTTCACAGAAGCGTTAGTTGGTTTGCTCTGCAGACCTGGATACAAAGTGTAGTGGATTTGGGAAATGCACATGTTCTCTTCTTTCACAACTTACTCTTAATGGGCCAGCTGAATCCTAAGAAAAATTCTGTAAATGCATAATGTTACATGGAACTGTAAACCTCAACAAGTCACAGGGAGAAAGAAAACAAATAATACTTTATGATAAAGAAATTTGGTAGTGCTTAATGTTTCCTTGTTCCTGCCTGTATCTTTGTATGTATTCTAAAGATGCATCTGTGTCCAGTTTTATCTTAAAAACCTGATCTACTAAAACAAAGCAGAAAAAACAACTCGCCTGATCATTTGCATTAAATAACTGATTTGTGACAAAATGATTAGGAAAAAAAGATTACAGTATCCAAGTGCAGACGGTTCTCACTGACCAGGTCTATAACCAAGCGCTTCTAGAGCCTGTGCTGGAGGTTATCCCGTGAATCCTGCTGTTAATGGATCATGCTGAGGTTTGTTTGGTTTTTTCCCACTGAAATCTTCAGGGACATTATGTTAATTCAGACCGAGTGCACTTTCTGTTATTTCCACATATATGACATAAAAATGACCTTGCATTGTTACACAGCAACACAGCTGCATGTTGGTGGCAAGAAATCTGGAACATGAGGAAATTGCCAAGTCAAGCCTTTAAAAGTAACACATACATTAGTAATGCTAATGATACTTGAAAAAAAGTGTTTTTTAAAAAAATCAGTGCATTACAAGTCTTCCGTTACAAAACCTGGAGCTCTTATAAAAAGAATATTCTTTCACTAAACATGAAATTAGCTCTGTCTTCATGTATGGGTTATATTACATTGTTCATTGAAACATCACCATATCCTGTGATTAACTCTGCACAGCCATGAAAGAAAAGGGATACAGAACAGTGCACAAAATACCCCTCTGCACATACTCTGGGCTGAGTCTTCACCTACAGTTTCTATGGCGTATCAGTGAGGCATGTAGACTTCACAGAACAAACACGCTGCCAGCACTCATCCCTGCAGGAAACTCCTGGTCACTCCACCTCAGTACCACACCTACACAATGCATAGGGCAGCGAGTGGACATGCTTCAGTCCACCCTTGAAGATCTTGCTGAGCAAACCAGAAGGAAGGAACACTGACTAAATGAACATGCCTTTTTCCTGGTTTTGCTATAGTCCAATCATTCAGCTTGTGCTATTAGTAGACTTTAACATTACTGCCTTTTGATGGGTACTTGCCTTGAGAGGAAATAATAGTGCCACCAAGTCTTGGCTCCAAAAGTGTCAGGAATCTCTGCTAAACCATACAGAGCCATAGCATGCTCACCAGTATCGCCCAGTTGAATTAATTGCTAGCAGCAGTCATCCCAGTGGCTCCAAAAGCACTGAAATATGCAGATGACTGCTGTAGAGACTGACTTCCTAAGCTGAGGTCTCAGCAGGCAGGTTCTGCAGGACGGATATATCTCTTAACAAGCCTTTTGCATAGTTGCCAGCATAGCAGACATTCTTCATAAGGGGCCTTTGGACACTACACTATACAATGAAATACCACTGATCATGATTGTATCTGAAAGACAGAAAACAAAACTAAGACTGAAAACGGGGCTCATCTTCACTCCTAAAAAACAATGGGAGTTTGGATCAGATTGTTAATGATTAGGCTAACAAAAATTATTTCACAAGCATCTTCTTTCCTAATTAAACAATGATTACACAGTGTGACATAGTAATTACCTAAGCTACTCTCCATTTTATGGCATATATGGTGAGTAGCGCTCAAAAGGAACCTCACGGTCGCACACAGTCTGGGCACACTGCTACCGCCCGGGATCACACTGCATCCAACTGCAGGAGGCTGCTACGGTAAAGGTTTTTTAGAAAGTGAGAGATATAAGCTCCTTTAATTTAATAATACATCTAATTTTCATTTGTATACTCTCATCTTCATTTTGCCTTTTTTTTGACACTTGAATACTCTGAAAGGAGGTAATGAAACCCGACTAATCAGCATTTTCAGAGATGAATCTGATCTCCAGGAGCTCTTTGGAAAAAATGATTGAGGCACATGGTTTTTCTAGTTCTGATTAGTAATCTGCAATCAAGAACTATGTTTACATAAAGAAACTTAAATATTATCAACAGCATTTAGCACTGCAGAATTGGTACTAATGATAAAAATGAAGTACTAGTGAATCACATTTTAAATTTTTAATATTTAAAACAACAACAACAAATCTTTTCCCTTTTAATCACAAGAGCTATGACTTCCTGATGAAAATCCCCAAAGTATTTTCTTCTTCTCTGGAAGGCATACTTCCCTCTAATTAATTAGGGTGAGGGACTGAGGCAAAGTGAAAGGATAAAGTAGAGCCTGACTCCTTCCTGCAGCTCTCACTTCTCTTTATAAACTGCAGAGAGAAATTTCCCCTGTAAAGGTATTTTGCTATGATTTTAGCACCTGTTTACAAGCCAGGGTCTCAGTGCTTCATTCAGTGAAGTGTGTCAACTGCCAACAGAAGTAGCGACTTTACATAGGTTAGCTTTATACCGGCCAAACTCACTTGTTTTGGCATAGTGGAAGGGCTCAGAATGACTGTCCTGAGAACGGGCTCAGGACTGCATCTTTTACTGCCTGGACTGAAGCTAAATATTGATTAGGACAGCTTTTAACATGCTTCCTAAATTAACGCCTGTTTTTCTTTCTGTTCCTTCAAGGCTTCCCAAGCTGAATTTTAGAAGCAGCTTATCAGCTCTGAAACGTTCAGGTCTATATGTGAGGTTTCTTATTCATATGTGAGGAGAAATACATTTTAAGTGAATTGAGAAACATCTTTTATAACAGTGAGAGATAAAGCGGGAAGACAGAGATTGTTCTACAATCACATAAAAAGATTTTGGCAAATGCTGCTGTTATACTTAGATTGAATAAGAGATACAGCAGATATTTTGTCATTTGTTTCCTGGGGTTTTGAGTGACTATAGCAGTAAGGGAAGTGTTACCATAAACATCACTGAATTACTACAGGAAATTTTATTGTCTGCCAGATTCACAAATTGAAATCGATCTTCATTCTATCAATACCAGTTTTGCCAAAGTTTCTGCAAAGTAGACACAACAAAATATGGTAGCCTTTTGGGTTACTTCTGATTAAATTCATATCATTTGTCTTGAAACAAAAGTTTTTTTTCTTTTTTTTTTTATCTGACTGCAACATATAATTTTAGTCAGCTAACACTAAATTAGACACCCACTCAGATTTATTATGATAAGAACATTCAGTAAGCTAATTTCAAGATGATGACTCCTATAAATTCTTATAATTTATTATTTAGTACTTTGGTTTTTAATCATTAAGTACGTGAAGACTTTGTAGGTCAAACCTGTATTAATGAAGACAGTAATCTATTTTTCAAACTCTCTGCTCCTCACCCACCTTTCAAATTGTAAATTAACAGAAATATCTTTAAACATATGTGGAAGAACAAAGGGAAAAATTGGGAGTATTTGCAGCACCATTTAGCTAACCATTCCTGAGACCATGTCTATTAAACCCATTTCCTCACAATTTTTGCAACTCTTACCAAAGGGAATGCTGAAATCAAACAAAACAAAAGATAGTCCTTAAATGAGCAATTTTAATAATCAGAACAGCAAAAATGAATTGAAATTATGCAAACATAAGCATTAAAGTTTTCATTAGATTGTTACATTAGCACAAACGGGGTCATTTAGAAGAACTTTCTCTTGCTGGCCACAGGTTTCTGAAACTTAAATATTAACCATATGAATCTTTTAAGAGGCAAGCAAAGATATCAGAGCAGAACTTCTCTTTCACTCAAGGCCATTGCGGGAGTACAGACTGCCTAACCACTCTTTATCTGGGCGCTACTGGAGGGAGCTCTGCTGCCATACTGGCCTCTGACTGTTTGAAATTACCATTCGGGTTTTACGCGTGCTGGTCCTCAGCACATATTGACCTTTTACTTATTATGCTACATTTGTTTGGTTTTACATCTAATGTTTCATTGTCCTCAATTCTCAGGTGCTTTTATCCCCTGTGGGACATTTAATCCTTACAACAGCATTGGACATTCTTTCCAGGAATGCATCGGGACTGAAAATCTGAATATAACACACACAGTATGGTGTATTAAACTATTCAAGAATGCTGTAAATCAGTTGAAATGTATTTTTAGGAAGAGCTCCTATAACTATTGCAGATCTCACATGCGTGCATTTATCTTTCATCTGCTGTTGCAAACTTAGTGACTAATTTGTTACTGGGAATAACAGTTGTGTCATTTCTTTGTGCAATTAATAAAGCTTTGTGTCATGTGTAGCTAGTAAATGAAATTCACGACAGGAAACAAAGCGCTGCAAAAAAATACATTGTTAGAGTTGAACCAGGTTACCAATGGTTCACTGGCCTTTTCCTCTTGTAACCTTCCAACACAGGAACAAATATTTCTGGAAAATACTTAATATTGTGTATGTATGAAAAAACAACATTGCAAAAATTTTTATTCAGCCTGTAGACAGACTTCTCAACTGTCAAAAATATATTTGGTTTTGGTGGAAATCATGTGAAAAAGAGTCTCACCTTCAAACAGATGCATGGAAAAGAACATGAAAGAATTCCAAAACAGGAAGAAAGGATTTAGAAACTGGAATCCTTTAAGTACTGACTGATTTAGCCATAGAATAAACCACTGCCAATCACCATATTATAACTACGACTAGAGCAACAGACGTTTCCTTGGTCCTCCATTATTTCCACAATTATAAGCTCTGCCAAAAAGACAGTGTCTCAGGAGTGGTTTGGGGGGTCATAAGGGACAGGAATGAAGGGTGGAAAACAAGGAAGGAACCTGCTTGTGGCCAGGAAAACAAATGAAAGGGATGGAAAACTGCAAGTCAGCATCTCTGTATGTGCCCTAGACCCAAGAGGTGTAAATAAGTCGCAGTCCAAATGGAGGTGAGGCAATGGCACTGGTCACATCCAGAGGATGGAAACAAGAACTAGGAGAAACAGAGCTAGTTCCAGGATTGAATTTTTAAGTTGTTAACAATTTCATGTTCAGGAAAGCATATGTTCATGTAGTGCTGTCCTCGAACGCGTGCACCCTATCTCTCTGCTGGGTTTATAAGCACAAGCACAATGCACTGCAGCAAGGGCAGAGGTTTCTGAACCACACCAGGTCCACCACCCACCTCAGCATGAGCGTGCACCAGGGGCACTTGTCCACACAGACAGCCTGGAGGAAACCTTAGTTAACCCACTGCCTCCCCAAAGAGCCAATTCAGGAATGATCATAGACACAAAAACTTCAGAAAACTCCAAACATGCCCTGAATGTCTTCAGATCTCACTGAAGGGAAACCAAGCGACAGAGAAGTCAACCAGCATGAACAAACATATTTCGAACATTACCAAATTTTGCAGGGGAATGGCACTAGGTGTCAGCGGAGATAATTTCAAGGCCTCTAATCTCCATCACTGATGTACAAAGAAATTCAAGAGCATTAGCTGGAGCCCTCTGGGCCATGGTGTGAGATGGGAAAATAAACCAGACATATTGTTCCCACATAGTGCACTGCTGCTGGGAGGTCTAGTTACTGCCCAAATTCTCCCTGAGACAATGCATGATGTGCCCCTCAGTTCAACCCTATAAGACCACGTAAGATTAAAATCTACCACTATGGTTTTCCTAATTTGGATACCAATACTTTACACTAGGTGGGTTCCCCCTTTCTACATTCGCTATCATAACTAATGGCAAAACTGATGTATCATTCACTTACTAATCTTCAGCAAGCTTTTTACCAGCAAATTGGTGTAGATTGCTAAACTGACGGCAATGGACTTTGGGGTTATCATTCAAATCAACCTGTATTTTAAGAAGCATGTGTGGGAATTTGCATGCTAAGGAATGCTCTGAAGGCTTTTGCTTTGTCTTTGTCTTAGGTTTCCAGGGTAGGCATTCAAGGAGAAAAAAAACTCCCAGTAAACGACGCTCATCCGCATCCTCTTCTGGAGGGATCACTTCCAGAGACTGAGTAGGCAACTCCCTCGCAAAGGCCATTTTGTTCTTGGCTTCTGCTACTGGAATGATTTTTAATGATGCTTTAATACTCCGAAATCCAAGCATTGAGATGATGGAGGCCAACTTCTTTTGTTTTCACTAAGAAGAAAACTGCTTACGGCATGGCTGATTTTGGTTCACAGACCCTTGCCTGCTGGGGTCTAGACCAAAATCAACAAATCTTTTTACAAAGGCCACTGCACAGCTGTGAAATGATAACTTTCAGGCACTGCAGATTTGGGTCATATTTGACCTAATGATCTAGAAGTGAAAGTCTTCTTAATCCCATTACTAACGCTCTGACTCATCCAGCTTCTGACTGTAAAAATGTCTGCTAAATTCCTTAGAAAGTTATGTTTTAATCTGAGAATATTAATTACATTTAAAATTATGACTCCCCCATGATTTATAACCTTGCAGAAACTATTGCATTTCCATATGTGGTTTTGCCATTTTCATTTCTATATACCTATCATTTTCCATTGTTTATTTTCCTTGATTGATGGTAGGGCTTTGGAGGTTTCTCATTATGAGCTTTATAATTATCACTAGTAATAGAGAAGCTCTTCCTATTATATTCAGTGAGACTGCCCAAATTATTCATTGTAGACCATTGGTACAGGACTACAAGAAAATAAGAATTTATTTCCAGTCTCAGGCATATGCTAGATAAGAGGATGTATTTATTTCTCCATGTTTCAAAAGGATTAAGGTTTGAAAAAATAAATATCACTTAGCTTGTCAGCATGCAGAACATTATGGTGCTGAGTTTAAAGTCCCTTTTCCTGGGTTAAGTACAACAAATCTAAAAATGGGAGGGAGGAAATCTCAACTATATCCTTACTCAGCTAAATAAATGAATACTATATATTTTAGCTGTTAAGCAGGTTTACAGAACAGACTCCACAAAACTGTAGTTTGGCTTTAACAGTATAATGTACTTATTTAGAGAAATGCCACAAAATTCCAAAAGTCCTTGACCCTTGGCTATTCCGAGAGCTCACTGAATACATCATCTGGGTTTTGCTTAATTACACATAATTAGGAAATGTAATTATGCTTTCAGTGCTACTCTGCCATTAGGAGTGTAGTGGACAGCAATAACATTGGCAGAACACAGTTCTTGAAACGAAAAAAAATACAGTCGACCTATATAAATAGACAAAATATAGAAAGACTAGTAAACTTTAATAACTTTAATATAAAAAAATAAGCATTTCGCACTTGGCAATAGAATGTTTTAAAGGCATTTTGCCAGTCTTTTTGTTCAGAGCACCCTTTAATGATACACTCATTTGCATCAACAATCTCAGTGTCACCAAATTATTTTTTTTCTCAATTACTTTGATATGCTAACTTTGTAACATCTTTATGACTTTTTATCATGATTTCACATGCTAAACTTCATCCAAGCCACAGATTAGTAAATTACTTTAATCTTGTCATCTCTAAGAATTTAAACATTTTCTTCATGTGTTCTTCCCTATGCAAGTGGTGCTAAGGCATCATGATTAGGAATGCTGTCTGAAATAAGCTCATTCCCAAAGCAAAATTTACATGGCTTGGTAACGTGGGAAGGCAGCTATTTCACGCCTTGATGACTGCCCACCAAAGAAAACAGAAAGTAGATGAATGCAAGTTGACAAAACAGATATAAGGCAAAGAGATCTGATCTTCTAGTACATCACATTTCTGCTTCTTTTGTTTATCATGCTTTAACTGCCTATTATAGCAACTAGCTATAATAAAATAATACACTCCATTAAATATATTCGTTACTTGTAATGTTTGCTCAGTGCTGAGAAATATTTCACCTAAGTATACTTCAGTAATATGGCATTCAGTCTTTCCCTGGGCTTTGCCCTCCAAAACTTCATGGTAAAGACAACTGCAAGGTCAGCTGTATTCAGTCCTGAGGCAGAACGTATACACTGCTTTTTGTACAGGCCTTGGGAGAATTTTATTTTTGATGCGTACCCTCTGCATACCTCCTGTTTGCTTTGGATACCCCTACTCCTCATCCCCACTTGGGGGTCTGGTTGAGATCATTATATATAGAAAAATATACATATATACATATATAAAAGCAG
>NW_009598534.1:98979-99297 GCF_000690535.1 Cariama cristata | reverse complement strand
TAAAAGAACGAATGATAATGATTTAAAAGCGAGGCAGAGGGTTGTCTTCTTAGGCTGCACTCTCAATCTGCCAGGGAATCATTTTCTGCCATTTGACGACAGCTTTCCAAACCCAGCTCCATCTTGCAGGTCAAACACAGGCAAAAGTTACACTCACAAATGCAGCCTCCAGCCATTTGGAGGGGACAGAAACCTGTGGCACAGAGGATGTCACGAGCCACTGGGGATAACCGGGGTCACCCCTTAAGTAACAGCAGGATGTGAGACCTCCGATTCACTGTCCCATCCCTCTACAAACCCAAACCAGTCCCGTACCCA
>NW_009598534.1:97510-98952 GCF_000690535.1 Cariama cristata | reverse complement strand
CAGAAAGAAGTCACTCTGGGTGCATGCCACACCATATGTTCCCAGCACCTCGGGGCACCCCACACCTCCTGCCAGTGGCACTTGGCACTGGCACCGGAGGTTCGGTCACCTTGGGAAACCGAAGGTGAAACTTCTAGTTAGGGCAGCAAAATTTTTTAGGCATCTTTGCTTTAATCTCAAGAGCATCTGAAAATAGCTACAATTTTGTAGTAGCATTTCAATTGCTATTAACAGTCTGTGTCTATGCGGGATAAGGTCCTAAATACTACAGAGGCAGGCTGATTTTGTTGTTTTTTTGGTTTGTTTTGTTTCATTTTTTTTAGAATCTAACACTCCACAAATGCTATATATAAACCATTGGTTTCTGTTATTAAAATATTAAACAGTGGCTACACTTTAAATATCACAGACAGTTTGAATCGGATTAGATATACTCTCATCTTTCCCTTGAAGTGTTCAGTTCTGCTGCTGTGCACTCCTAAACCATATTTTGTTCCACAAGTAACTGCAAGAACTAAGGAGGCCTGTGAAATAACGTGCTCTGTACAAGGTGCCTATCAGTTTATCAAGCTTTCAGAGTCCTTTTGAAATATGCAGTAAGCAAGCATCGTATACTATATTTATAAAATAAATGTAATATACACTAGATGTAATCTAGACTATTTTTATCTGCATTATATATCTCGCTATCTAATATAAACTACTTACATGTTATCAGATATAATTACTGAATATATTTACTATTTGGAAAAGAGGGTAGCAAAAGATACAGAATTAAGATAAAATGTAAGGCAATGCAAGTAATTCATTACTTTAATTGCCTCAAGAAGCTATGATGATGTTATTCTGATATTAAAATAAGTTCCTTAATTAATCAGCCAAACAAACTGACAAGGATACTTAAACCCATTTTTACTAACAGCAGTATTTTGACAATTTTTTTTTAAAACAAAGCATATATATTATAATTAATTGTAATAAATTTATTTACCATCTGCACTTTCACTTGCCATTATACCTTCTTAATGAAAACAGTTCTCATGACGCTCTTTTACCATAAGTCTTTATTGCAAAGACAACAGACAGCAATGGAACATTTTAAATAACAAAATAAATCTGTGCTGGCAATTTTGAACACACTTCAAATGACAAAACAACATTGATGGCAAAAGCATGAATAGCCCCCCTGGCTCAGGAGAAGGGCCAAGTTGTGAAGGAAGGGGGGAAATATTTACAACTGCAAAGATGCACTAAACGGACATCTCTCTCGAATTTTCATAGCAGAACACCTGACTGCGTTGAAACATGTCCTAATCAAAAATAAGATTAAGTAAATATGTTTATAAGCAATTCCAAACATTTCTTGAGATCCCAAGCTGGAGAGGGGCTTTTTACAAGGGCATGTAGTGATAGGACAAGGGGCAATGGCTTTAAACTGGAAG
>NW_009598534.1:88012-97367 GCF_000690535.1 Cariama cristata | reverse complement strand
GTGCCCCTGCCCATGGCAGGGGGGTTGGAACTAAATGAACTTTAAGGTCCCTTCCAACCCAAACCATTCTATGATTCTATGATTCTATAACATATGAATCGTATTAGCTGAACACTTAGGACAAGAAGAGAGGAAAAAAAAAATTCACATGAAGAAACATTTGTAAATTGGGTATTTTTTATTTGCCACTATGATTTTATTGGAAGATCACTAATGAACTAACTACTCAGAGAAACTCTTCAGCACTTAGGTAAAAGAAACGTTTCTAAGAATCTCTGAGCATTCTCCATTAAAGAGACAGCACTTTCACAAATCTTTTCCAGTGTATAGTATTGCATTGGAATTTGTGGCCTTACACAGAGGTTTTGAGTCCTACATACAGACTTTCTCTTACAGCTGGCCTGCCTGGATACAACATCTGGGCTTTGGTGGCAATGACTAAGCAAAAGAAAGTGTAAGCCATAGAGTCTTAGCTGGGGAGGGAAGTGTCTCTTTTTATATACATAAATAAATATAAAAATATATTTTTATATATCTATAAAAAATTAAGTACTCTGAAAGCAAAGCCTTAGAACCAACAGCATTTAGGTTCTGATTAAAATGAGTGTGAAAACAGAGAAGCCATCAAAGAAAACATATAATTTGTTTCCCCATCATACTCCAACTCTGTACACTGGACAAGCTTTTAGATTTTAACAGACTGTACAACAAGATGTTTGGGGTTTAGTCTGCAAGGCTGCAGGCATCACTGACACTGCTACACTTGTTTTGATATTCGGTCCTATATTTTTCTTCTAAAAAGTTTCTATAAATAATAAAAGTGAAACCACTTTTAGTTTACAAAAGGATTGTTCTAAGTACAAAGTGTTGTCTGCTACTCACTCAGCAGAGTTCTATTAAACCCCCACAATTTGCCTTCAGAAACAAGAGGAGAAAAACCTTGCTGCACCTTAAAAGTGTGCCAGCTTGGAGCTGTGTCAAAGACCTTTGAACAAGCTTTATAAATGACATCCATATTTGTCCATTTTTGACTTAAATTGCTTTTGGTTCAACTGCATGCAGCACTGAATTGCCTTGATGCAATGTCATATGGAATGACATAAAACACAGAAAAAAGCAAGTTGCTGGCTAGGATTAGGAAATAAAGGAGTCACGGCCCTCGTTCACTTCAGTAAATGTTGGAGGAAATGGAAATGAAACTTCTGTTAAGAGGTAATCTCTTCGAAGCTCGATAAGAGCAGGTGACATTTTAGAAGTCTCAACTTTTTCATGTTATATTTAGCAGGAACAATGAAACAATTTACATACAGTCCAAGATTGCTCATGTTCCTTTACTCTTTTTCAGAGAAAAGAGACACATTCTGCAATTCATTAGGTTCTTATTCTGCAACCTGAGGTTTAAATTCAGTTTTACCCCTGAGCAAGGAATCTCCCTCACCATCCCTTTCACACAGCAAAGGCGAAGGTGAGTCCCATCTGCCCCAAT
This sequence comes from Cariama cristata, assembly GCF_000690535.1. Taxonomy (NCBI): domain Eukaryota; kingdom Metazoa; phylum Chordata; class Aves; order Cariamiformes; family Cariamidae; genus Cariama; species Cariama cristata. Next base: position 95,881 of record NW_009598534.1, on the reverse strand, counting down.
CCTCTTCCTGTCGCTGGCATAAACATTTATTAAAGCTTGCAAATATGCATTTTATATATTTAAATCCCATGTCAGTTGTTTAAAGTTTGAGTTCCCAGTTTTGAAACTGAGCTATTTATTAGCATTTCTCCATCTTTTACCCTTGATTTTGACAACTGCCCTCATATAACTTCAGAGACATTTGTACTCCCCTGGGATTTTTCTCACCCTCTCTATATTAGCCTCCCCTGCCCTCCTTATGGCTCCTGTTTCAGGCTCTCACCCCCAAACTCCCTCATGCCATCAGCACAGGCAAACAAGCATTTGTGCAGCCATACCTCTCCCAGCAGAGTATTTTGAGTAATGTAACCCAGGTGCACCCCAAAGTGCTGTCCCTAGGACTATCCGGAATGCACCACAGCGCAGAAGCACTTGCAGGATTTGTCCTTTCATGGAGTTACTTCACTTGTGTCAGTCCTGCTGTTGCGCTCAAACTCAGCCCTGCACCAGTCACCAGGAAAACCTTCCTGAATTATTCTTCCTTCACCCCTAAACCAGTTCTCCCACTATATCACAGGTATTTAAATGTTGTGGACAAATTATTCTGAGAGATGCATAACATTTGCAAGTGCAATTACTAATTTATATGACATCCATCTTTCAATGTATGCTATCAAAAATCTTGGTGTTCAAAAATCCCACAATGCAACTGAAAAGGTAGTACAGTTTTCTGCATATATCTTGATGACATCAGACGGGAATGTCTCTTGTGAATCTGAGACTGAGGGACCAATTAAGAGCACTTATAATTTGGATGCTGACTGTTTGCATGGATCTAGTTGCTGTAGTTCACATCTTTCATGTTTTATGCAAATAAAAATAACTCAAGAGTTTATTCATTGAGATAGAAGTAGCACCCACAATCTAGGCATTTTTTAAAAGCATCAATCTCTTGTTATACACAGAAGCATCTATTTCCATGAATTCCTAGGAGGTTTTGTGTTTATTAGTCATCAATAAATATATTCAAATATTCAATTTGTAATTAATTTTACTGTTTAAAAATCCTTTTGGAATAGCATTTAAGTACATTATATAGAATGCATATTAAAGACAGATCTAGCTAATAATTTAAAAGCAGCTTATCACATGCATTCTTTTACAGATAACCTCAAATTACCTAGAAATTGCTGTAATTCCCACATGATATTTTTTTATTTATGTTAAGATAAAATCAAGAAAATTCAGTTGAGATAAGTTTACAAGCTAACATCACTTCCTTAATTGTTTAGATATCGTTTTAATAGTCCACAGCTTCCTAAACCTTTACAAACATCACCTGATTCACATTTCTCTGTTCTTAAGACTGGGACAGGTAGGTGAGGTTAAACCCTATAAAAAGAGAGGGAGCCAGGGTGGGATCACATATTTTTAAAAGTATAGAGGCTGAATCCTGTAAATGACACTAAGAAAGAGATGCAAAACTAGAACCATGACCTCTTCCTCATTACCAGGTAGTGGCTATACTCAAAGTGCAGTAGTATTTAAGAAAACATTTTCAAACCAGAGAGATTAAAATATTTTCATTGAAATAGCACAGGTAATTTTTTTTTTTTTTCTGGGAGTAGAAAGTCAGAATTCGGAATAATTCTAGTATTTCAGTGTGCATTTTTCAAATCAGCCTAAGTAAGAATTCATACAAGTTTAACTAGGAGTGGTGTATCTAGCAGTTTTCAGTTGCTCTGGAATGTTTGCCCTCTGCTTCCTATGAAGTAGATATGAGGCTAACAGGAAAAAGAGGACATTATTAATTTCCAGCATAAGGGCCTACATTCAGTTGCTCTAAAAGGGTGACTATGGGCTGCACAGATGACTTTTTAATACATGCAGATATTTATTTTATTGTATTATTATAATAAGCAAGAGAGTTGATGAAGGAGATAGAACATTTGTGACAATTTGAGTGAACACAAATGCAAACTAAGGTTCACATGCCAGCAGTTTCTTTTTGGTAGTTTTTATACTGTTACCCTAATATTGAAATAGATAGCCTGACTTTACCTCAGTCAAGACTGATACCTGTAAGAAATTCAAGAAAAAATTAAATACAAATAGGGATGTAATGTACTGTACCCATATGTATTGCACACAATGAAATATGGATAATTTACTTTGGAGCTTAATAAGTATCTTCAATAGAATGACTGATTTGCAGGAGTCAGTAAATATCTTTAGTCTGATATTTAAGATGGCAACGCCTTCAACACCGAGTAAGAGTTTTATGAAAGAAAAGTATATTAAATTTAGGTATTAAATGAATGTCTCAAAGAGACAAGCAGTTCAGATTGGATCACATGTATTTTATTAGGTAGAACTCCAGCTTTGTACATCTGCATATTAAAAAGCAGGATTAAGCTAATGCTGTGAACAGAAACTAAATGAACCTATTGCTTTGTTTCTGTGAAAATGTACGTCTTTTCTATTGATATTCTATTTCTAAGACAATGAGTAGCAGTTTCGAGTGACAAAACCTCATCTTCTCCAGCTGAACGGGTAAGTTGGGCCATGTGCAGAAGAGGAGGCAGGCAACAGGGAAGCTGTGCAGCCGCCAGACATGGCAGCTCCTTATAAAGCCCAAAGCTCCCCAGGATGTCTGTGCGCTCAGGGGAAAAGGCAACATGGGGATGTAGCCAGAGAGTTTTGCTAGAGGAGAGGTGTGTGTGTCCAAGCCTGGCACAGTGCTCCCTCTCACACACTGACAAGCATTGCCCATGCCTTTACCTTCGGCTCTGCAGAGGAAAACACAAAGTGGCTCCATGCCGACTACAGCAGTTTGAGATTTTTCTTTAATCTGACCTCTAGCAAAAGGTACTTAATTTGAAGCAGACATTTCCCAGGTACTGTTCAAGGATCCCATGTCTGAAGTGAGACTTGTGTGAGTGCATGCAAACTGGGAACCGAACAGTGACACACAGGTTTGCGCCTAGAAAAAAAGAAGTATCAAATGCAAATTTCCTTCTGAAAGCATGCCTGTTGCAAGTAAAACATATGTGAAAACTAAGGACAATAAGTTCAACAACTAGTTCATAAACTAGTCTCAACTCAAACAAAAAGCAATGGGATTTTGCATATCTATAACTGTGCACTCATTTTTCCCTGTGGTAAGCATATGGTTGCATTCAAACTCAGGACATTTTTGTCCTAGCTATGTCACTGATTTCAGGAATGGCTTTGCATAAGTCACTTGGCCTTTGTTCAATTTGAACGCTGCAGAAAAAGCTAGCCTACTGCATTTATTTTTCTCTTTTTGCAGCAGGGAAATATAATACTCAGACTAGCATAATAATTTATGTATCAAGCAGATGTGAAAAAGACAAGATCACAACCTTTACATCCAAATCCTGTTCCACTAATCCTACTAACATCTCATCTAACATACTTGCTTCAGTACAGTGATACATTTGTTTGCAATGATTGTTACATTGCTTTTGATTAATAATTAAAGAAAGATGCCTAACCCAGGAGGAAATCTTAGGGAATGACAGAAACATCCATTTATGATGGCAAGGAGGTAAAGTAGTACAGCAGTCCCAAGAGATCAGCCACAGCTCAGATGTTACCTCCAATACATGCTGATGCCATCCTGCACTGTCAAATAAAACTGAACAGCACAATAGAGATATGTGACCAAAACTGTCAGCACCGATAGGTATTGCAGAAATTGTATTAGGAAAATGGATGTACTAAGATTCAATTTTTGGATTGTATAAAGGTTTAATTTGGTGACCTTGTAGGTCTCCTAGTGGAAGAAGGGAGAGATCCCACAGTATTTAAAGAAAAAGAAAAGAATAATCCACTTTCTGACAATGCATATTTACCCCTTTATTTGCAATCCAGCTGACTGAAGATAAAAACTAGTCTGTACAACACGATGCCTCTTTGTTTCAGTTATCCCTTCTTCTTGTACATAATGACCAGAGTCACTGCTTGTGATTCCTCTGTGCTAGCGTAGGGGGAGGAAAGCGAAACTCTCATTCACAATTTTATGATAATGACATAATGCCAATAAATCTGTGGGCACAAACGCTTTTCCCTGCACAAAGACATCAAAAACATTTGACAACTAAATCCACAAGTGAAATGGATGCAAATTTAATTGCTACATATTATTACTTTGGACCTTTAGGCATACTCGCACTTACTTGAATCATATCTACAGGGTCTGAAGATCTTCCTACTGAGGCTACAGGTAGACAGTTTTATGTGCATAAAGACTAAGGTTACCACCCGCTACTTCTCATGAAGAGTGCATGTCCTCCAGTGGCTCCTCACTGCCTTCCTGCCTTTTCCCATCATCACAGGAGGCCAACCCTGCAGCCTACCAACAGAAAAGTTTGCCATAGAAAATTCTCTAATTAATTTAGGTCCTCTGGATTAGCGCAAACTTAGTCTGAGCTAGTGCTCCCACCTCAGCCTTCAGTGCATGACGGGGTTCAGCCTCCCCAGGGAGGGAGTGGGGCACTCGAGAGGGAGAGAGGATTGTATTCGCAGTTCTGGATCTAGTCTGTCCACAGCCTTCAAGGGCACTGGTGTTACAGCGAACAAAACTTTAAACATTTCTAAACACATTCATCATACAGGTAGGCTGCATTTTCCAATTTGGTGTGATACATGAACCTAGGATTAATCAGCATGCATTGGGGGGAAAAAAAAATCAAACACATCAAAATTATTTCAACCACCTGCACAATATCTCTTGATTGTCAAAATACATCTCCTGACTGACAAATGGTAACAAGATTTCACATTAGAAAAAATGTGCTGTTGATGGACTTAAATCATCCTGTCCGTTATGTACTGCTGTTGCCTTTTTTCACAAGACCACTTAAGCAGCAAAGTGATAATACAGTGTAGAAGAATCAAATTTATCTACTTCTACACTAATGTGCGACATAACAATACAGCAGGCTCAAGTGCAGCTTCCTTCTGAGTGATCTTTTAATATTTTCACTGCGCTACTTCTCGTGCAGGTTTTGTCAATGACTTTCAGAGGGGAAAAGATGCTCCCTCTTCCCCTCTCGTTCCACGGACACTTGCACAAGCACATATGGCAGCACAGCAAATGCACTGGGGAATTAAAAGTCAACACAGGGCTCTCTGCTAGTTCATACATTGTTTTCAACAAGACTGCAGAGGTGAACCTGAAGGTAGCTTTTGGCTTTGGAATCAGAATTTAGGTTATTTATTTATTTGCAATGATAGTGATGGAAGACCCAGAGGACAGCTGCTCATTCCCCTTTACTGCGGTCTGTTAGCTCCAACAGAGCAAACAGCCAGCAGACACACTTTGCCCTCTACAGCAAGCATGGGTAACACTGACGTGCACAGACCTTTTGAGAAAGAAAGTACAGGTTGGAAGTAGCCTTTGAAATACATATCATATAGACTGTGTGGCCCATATGACACAATATTGAGCCCTCGGTGACTTCAGAAGTTATTGCAATTTACAGCTATGCAGTGTCACATATTCATCCCCTTTGAGTCCACTAAACACATTATTACAGGATAAACTTATGACACAGTAGCTTGAAATAACAGTACATTTGTGAAGAGCTGTTACTGCTAAATCCTTAATAACAATCATCATGGCTGGCTATAATTATCTGTATAGACCATGGCAAAAGATGGCAGTGAAGAACTAGGAAAGATGACAAATAAAACTCACGACAGCAGTAAATATCGCATCCTGGTGTTACGCAGAATGGCTAAACAAAAGGCTTGTCAGCATTTAGTCACATTTCATTTGTTTCCTTCTAAAGTACTATAAAATTACTTTTACAATTGCTACGAATGAAAGGCTGAAACTTCATATATGATTTTTAGCCTAGGAATATGATTTTGCAAAATGTCATTAAAAATAAGCTACAGGAATGTAGCCGTCCTGGGATCCCTTCTGTTTAGTGATGTTGGCTATCTTGTGCTTCTGAGAGGAAAAACACAAGCCCTTTTGGAACAATGTGTTTTGGAAGGAGGTGGAATAGAGGTCAAATTTAAACAAAAAAGAATAAAAAAGCATTAAGAATGCACTTCTGTATTTAAAAGCTTTTGCTTTCCAGCACAGTTTGCAATTCTGTATGTTTACTTGATTTTTAATATCTTTATAATCAACAAATGATTAAAATTGGCTACTGCGTAACGCCATGTCCTGTTCTCATAACATTTTTACACAAAATCTGCACTTATTTATATTAACACTGTTGAGTCCATATGACAGTTTACTATTCTTTATTGGCTCCCTGGTTATTAATATTTTCATATTAATGGATATGTTGAACCTTTTATTATGACATTAATAGAGAACTAGATACAAAGTCTATAAATGTAATACCTAAGTTCTGACTTCTAATGGGTAAACCCAAAGCATTTCAAAGTCATTCGCATGTGTCTCAATTTTTCTAGCCAACTCCAGCCTATTTACTTAAGTTTATGCAACCTCCCAGGACCCTGACAATGACTAAGCACAATAGGGACGGTTAAGAAGGGCGTAGGTAGAAAATTAACTCTGATTTTGCTTATTTTTGTTGGTTTAAGGCAGAACCTTCACCTCATTTTAATGCATTCTTATTCCCTACCTCACAATTCAGACAGAATGAAGATACAATAATGTGATAATAGAGTGCCTTCACAGAGCCCACCAGTGCATTACAACTCCAACATGCAGAATGCAAACATCTGCTGGCATCATTAAACCATTTCTATACTCTACATACCAGGACTTGACCCTGTGACCATTTCTACCATTAGATTTGAATGACCTCAGCAGAAGAGCAGAAAGGCCAGAGTATTAATTCACAGAACCACAAGCTCAATTTAAGATTTAATTTGAGATAACTAAGAGCAACTGAAAGTGTATTCAAACTTATAAGTGCGGAATAAAAGATCTTACCCTGTTTTTCAAGTTAAATATAAATTCAATTATTTTTAACAGATTTATTCACAACTTTACAAACAAGGCCAGAGTTCTTTTAGCATACCTCCAGCTTAATATCGGGCAATATGATGCTTCTGTTTAGCAATTTTTTTTTCTAATTTATGAACGTCTTTCCTACAGGGATTTTTCTGCATTCTGATTATATCCCTAAGGGGAAAAATGCTTCATTTATGAGCTATTCCCACCATACAGCTTTGAAATGCTCACTTTTATTCTAACTTAATTTAGCTAAAAGCCTGTTTGTTCAATCATGATGGTTTTACATCTAAAATCTTAACTTGACAATTAAAATATCTGAAAAGTCTACCATACAGTGCATAACAAATTATACAGCATTGAAGATCTTTCTTCATCTGGATCTTTGGTACATTTTACAGTGCAGGTTGTACAAACACATTATGCAGGTACATATGCACACACTTTATGCATATTGCCATGTCCACAAAACTTCACAAATGACAGAAACACAGAGATGCAGCCTGTGTGCAGAGTGTGTGTGCCAGGACCAGTCAGCATACCTTCATGTCACCCCTCTCTGACTCTGACACATCTTCTGAAGATTCATCCTGATATACTAATCCTAAATCTGTTCTATTCATCTGCTTTTTTTCAGGTTTAAATTACCCTGCTTATTACATCAGCTTTCTCTTGTGTTGGGAAATCGTGGTGCTGAGATTACACATGAATCTTTTCACTGGCCTGGGTGCAGGATAAGCACGTTAGTCATGACTGCTGAAGTCATGGGTGACATTACGGTGCTCGTTCCTATCGTGACAGAGCACTGCTCTGAGAAGAAGGTAAGGCAGGCAGGCAGGCAGGCAGGCAATAACACAACCCTTTCCATCGAAGAGATCACTCCCACGTTCATAGGACAGACATAGATACCTTCCACCAGCAAA
>NW_009598534.1:69089-87981 GCF_000690535.1 Cariama cristata | reverse complement strand
CAGCTGAGGAGTTCTGCCTGGACTTTGCCACTGCAGAACAGTGCAAGAGAAAAATTTCATCCTTCACTGCTTCGCCACCTGCGTGTCCTCCCTGAGTTTGCTATGAAAAAATGCTATATAAACTCTTGCATCACATCCTTACTTATTTCATAACTACAAGTAGCTACAGAAATGATATAGCTATGTCTACACTGCCCTCAAAGATAATTTTGTATCGTATTTTAAAATAACTGTTATTAAGCCAAGCATTTTGCGGATGAGCAACTGTACAGTCTGGTGAGCCTTACTTATGCCTGACTTTGGTCTAGGATGCAACAGAATAGAATGCAAAGTACATTAGGAAATTTGAAATCACCTATGCAAAATCAGGTATTACGCTGGAGTGAGAGAGAATCTTCACAAAATTATGATAACTTATTCTGTGTGAAAATGTTTTCTAAATGACTAGGACACAATACACATGGAGTAAAAATACTAAAAAAGCACAGCCAAAGTCACAGCTGCCTAGTGTCACTAAGGTGAGTATAACATAGGTCTGTTTAACGCAGAAATACTGCACAGATTTGTCAAACAAAGAGCATCCCTTTGTATGAACACCATAATCAAGATGTAAGCGGTCGGGCACACTGCTTGCTCACCTGAGGGGAAAAGAAAAACAGATATGCAGATTCATTTAGCACAAAATCATATGTAGCATATCCTACTTTTTCTTTTTCCCTGCCTTCTCCCTTACACCCCTCCCTCTTTTTGAAGAAAAACATTTATCACTTTGTTCCTAGGTGCAAAAAGTGACTATGGCTAGGTAGGGCAGGTTAAAATTTTCTTTGACTCCTCAGCACATTTGTCATGCAGGCTGTCTGCCTGCCGAGGAAACCTTTTCACCTCGGGCTTATTGTGAAGACATACCCCATGAGAAAGGAATAAGGTGAAAAATGATGATGTCACTAGGTTGTTGCAAGGTTAGCATACCCTTAAATGGAGTAATGGTAAACGAAGCAGCGCCTCAGCTCCCTACATACATGACATTCCTCTTCCCATCCTGTAAAAGTGCAGGACTCAGTGAGGACTGAGCACGAACTACTTGTTGACATAATTAGTGCTGGCTCAAGGGTTCTTTTTAATAGCCAAGTTGGCTGTATTTTGCAAGCTTTCATTGGCAAAATTCAAGTAAAGTTCAGCCAAGTTCTGTATCTGTTTTGTTTTGTGTCTTATGTGTTTCCCAACTTGAAAAAAAGAGCCAAAATACTCTGATGCCTTTTCAGTTTTGTGGTAGCTGGTATTTTAAGATGATACTGGCTTTTAAAATATACAAACATTTTTGAGGAAGTGTAACACGCTACAAGGGGATAGAGATTATAAACTCACGAGAAAAAAAAAAAGAATAAGAGTAATTAATGAGTCTTGGCTTGTTAATATCTCAATAGCAGACGTTCTGCATATAGCACAAGGCTTTGAATCTGTTGTCCCTTGAGTTTTCCTGTATCCAGATAGAGATGAAATTACCTCAAACAAAAGCAAAGAATCTAAAGAAACCATTTTTACATAATTTCTTTTCTTCTTTAGTTTCATTAAATATTGAATAAATTGTAACCAATTTGACTTTTGCAGTTTCATACAATTGTGTGTGGATTGTGGCACAATGAATGTTTCTTTGCCTTCTGTGCAAAGTTTGTTCTAGTTTGCAAGAATTTTTCAGTCCAGAACTTTCAGTTCCTTGTAGAAAATAATTTATGCAAGAAGGGCTTTTTCCCCCCATTTCTTCACATTACTTCAAGTCTGCTCTACTTTGCAAACAGTTCCTAAATGTCTTGGTAAGCAAAATTAGATAATGTAGTTTCTTACTGCAATTTTAATTTAAAGGAAAGGAAATCAGTTAGCTGTGCAATTACGCTAACTGTAATGCACATTCTGTTACATTGCTTGGTGGCAATAATCCACCCTTGGGTCATATTCAATTGTTTCACTTTTATCAGTGACATAATGGGGTATCCTATTCCACACAGTAGTTCGTAATGGTTTTACTAAAACACGCTTACAACTGTTGCAAATATTAACACATTCCTTGCAGCAGAGAAAAGACCAGTTTTTAATCAAAGATACATTTTTCTTCTTTTATATTTTTAACTAGATATACATTTTCATGCTGCATATAAGATACATACCAAATCCAGAGAAACCTTCAAGGTGAAAATCTTTCTAAAACTCCCCATTTTGCTCCCACTTTTCTGTTGTTATTTTGAAAATGGCAACGTTAATGACTTTCTTTGTAAGATCTCATTTTCTACTTTCTTATCCCTGCCACAGATCTGCCCCCAAACGCTGCTGAAAATAAGCCTTCTCACTGACTGAAATAAATACTGACTCAAGCACACGACGTACTGAAACACTGCACAGTTAAAGCAAAGCAGCAGAAAACAAACATTACATAGAGACAAGAATCTTTGTGTACTTTAAGGTAAAACACACTTGTATTAAATACGTATTTGCCTATGCAAAATATTGTATATGTGTATATAATTATATATATATTTTCAGGATTTGCATGAGAAAAGACCAGATTTCAATGTTATGTCAATATTAAGCTCTCCGTTAAAAATGTGTGCTTCTGCACCTTCTTTGTGATTAGTAACAGGCGAATACATTATAAGTGGTTTTCTGTTTGATAACCAAAACTATTTTGAAAACAGTCATTTTGATATTGCATTTAACTAGACTGTCTCATGATTTCTGTATTGGGTTTGTCTAATACATTGCAACTGTGAAAATTAAGCAGATGCAGAAGTCACGTCGTTGTTACGAAACCTTAGAAAATGATGCCATGTTTCATGTTTCGCATGCCATCAGTAACACCAAAACAGTGACTTCTCTAATTAGAAACAATACATTATTTTCATAACGGACTGTAGATTTTCCTCCCCCCACCAAGAATATTATGCACTGACCAAACATAACATACCTTCATATTATCTGATAAGAGAATCACCCAATAAAAATTATATGACAACATTAATGCAGTCACTAACAGCAGACCTCTCCTCTACTAAGACAACACATTTAAGCATATGGCCTGTCTCAGGGAGAACAGCAAATAGTCACATTCTTGAGATAGAATGCAATTTTCTGCAATTTAATAAACTCTGAACTACGTTTCAGGCAAGAGAAGACAAATGTCCAAGAGAAAAATGTGTGGCTTCATTTTCACAGAAATTTCTAAGTAACAAGAAAAATAAATAAAATAAAATTAAATTAAATTAAGAAGTTGTTAAACAGAATCAACACTGATTGCCTGAGAAGAACTCTGTCCACCCCAGAAAGCAGTCCTTGGAAGTACTATTTAAACTAAGTGAAGTACAAGCTGCAGGGAGCAAATAGATTCCAATAGGAGTTATATCATACAGGTTGTTTACTTGTATCCCACAAGACTGTCTGTGGTGTTGCATTTCGTGTTCCCTATCAAGAAAAGGAGGATATGAAAAAACAAAAATACTCCCGAGAGGTAAAGGCTGCTTTTGTTTTCCCGAGACAATTTAGAAACTCTTGGTGCAATCTTTTGGGATTCTTACAGCTTTGTGTACAGTAACTGTTATGATGTGAATACAAATTACAATTTTTCATGGTTTGCTTTGCTCTATTTCTTATATGACTCTGTGCTATAATAAAACTCTGCTCCCTTCCCGCAAGTAACAAGCCAGTCACCCTAACTTGCAACTGTCCATTCAAACACCTGCAAAAAAGACCAGTAGGCTTTAATACAGTCACCACGACCTGCAGGGAAACTGGGACTTGCCAGATAATTTGGCAATCTACAGAAGACCCATAGAGAAACCTGAAAGAATAAAGTGGGTGGGCCCTGGTAAACTCACATAAATGCCTATTTCTATTTAAAATAGTTTGTGATGACCAACATGGTAAATCTCAGTCTTAAGAAACTAGACCATCTGCTTCTTCAACAGCAGTGTCACTTGGAAGACTGAGTTACTGATTAATTAGCTGCACTTTATGCAAAGTAGATTACAACAAATAAATACCTTTTTATACAAACTCAACTGAAGAACTAAATAAAGCCTTTTACATTAATTGTTCACTAATTTTGCCTCATCTTATCTCTGCTGTGTTAAGTACTGCTGCATCCTTCAGATTATTACTTTTAAAAATAAATCACAGAATAATTTTGCAGGGGTAAAACGGTATGAATGCTGATAAATGGCTGAGAGTAATATGATTCGTGTCATTATTAGAGGATGTATGCTCACTATCAGAAGCACTTTCATGACAAGGAAGGTATTGAAATTCAAAAATGTTTAATACAATGTAAACCTTATAATCTTCCAGGTATTTATCCTGCTGCTAATTACTTCCAGGGGGCCTGGCACACATGTAAAAGAGCAATGGATATCAGCAGGGAGCATTTGCTAACTCAAAAAGTTAGAAAGAACACTTTCCCTAGAGATAAATAGCTGTTAAATCTGTCAACTTAAACCTTAATGCGTAACATCTAAAATAATCTCTATTCTCCTAACAGACAGCCTGTATGAGAATAAATGCAGTAGTAATCTGCTAGACAGCAACTGGCAAGAATTTAAGAGATACAAGACCCCAACCAACTCAGCCTGACCAACTGTTTTGGGAGGTTGTTGCCAAAAATGACTGCTTCACAAATGAAGACATAATTTTCTCAGAATATCAGAATACTTTTAGCTAAAGTCTCAAGTGATGGAACTTCATCTCACTATAAATTTGCTGGGAAATGATTTGTGTGGATATATTTCTGCACGAATGCATGCATCCAGCGCTACACACGCACACCTGCAGACACACTCCCAAAGGAGCTTGCTGCTTCAAACACATCATTCAGATTAGTGGCAGCTCACAGTGTTGCAGTGTTCAAGGTTATTAGTGCAAATGTGTATTCTTTAAATATAGCACTGAATTTCTTTCAAGAATAAGTATTTTTGCCTTGACCAAACATATCAAGCAATCCTTTTAAACTGTGAGCACTAAGCCCAAAGCTTCTTGTACCAGTGATGACACCAGGCCCAGCAGCAGCAGGTTAGCATTCAGTTAACCCAGGCTTTTGGGTTAGGGAGCTCCAGAACAGTGATGTACAGTTTGGGATGCAGACACACACGTACCTACATGAAATTAGCAGTACTTATGTGGCCCTAGCAAGTACTGTTCTCCAAAGGTTGCACTTCAGACCTCTGCAGTATCTAATCTAGACAAATGACCCAGTCAAAAAAAGCAACTGTAAACTAGCTGTGCTTGCTGACATTGCACAACTAGCAGGGAAAGTGAAACGTGGAGGGGGAAAAAAAAAGAAAAAACCCACCACCAACAACAAAACCAAACCAAAACTAAACACAACATCTAGGGTTTGGGCCTCCTCCCTAACTTTGCTGGCATGACACACGAAATTAGTGCTGACACATGTAGTGTACTACACATTGGTTTGAAGTACACAAATACGAGATAAATCTGATTGATTTAGAGCAGAAGGAACTCAAAAAGGGCCTTGGGATAATGGCAAACTCATCACTTAAAAAAAAAAAAAAGATGAAGTGAGAGGGAAAAACAGTGACAGCCAGCACATCTCTGCTATTTTACATGCTTATACCCACTGTTGCCTAGAATGGGAATGCATGTTCAGTGAAGTTAGAACAGGATTATTTAATTCTCCAGCAAAGCCCAGCCAGAATATTGTGTCACCACCTTATAAAACGATATTAATATAGCACTTGAAAAGGTATTAAGAAAAGCAGAGAAGCTGATTCATGGACTAAAAAGTGTGAGCTTATAGGACCTAAGTTCACATAGCTTAGAAAGAAGATATTCAAAGAGGAATTTGAAGTGCACATATACATAGATAGATAGATAGATAGATCGGAAACCTTTAAAGTAAAAGAAGCCAGTTGCACTTGCCTCTTTCAAGAAAATACATTAGGGACAATAATAAAAGCTAGAGAAAATACAAATTTAAAATAAATTGAGACACTATGGCATAAAGAATACTGAGGAACAAAATACCCCTCCTTAGTCAAATGAAGTCTCAGTTTACCACTAGTCAAGAAGATACATCCTAGTGACTGAATCTAGGTCACATGCTCTTTCATGCAAAAGGCAGAAGAAAAAAAATAAGATGGAAATAGTAATTAAGCAAAGCCCAGAAGTGTCCAGTTGTGCCGGAAGGAGCTCAGAAAGCTTCTGCACTTCAGGGAAGTTGCAGCTCTCTGTGCTTTGCGCTGCTGATGAAGGCAGAGGGAGAGAGAAGCCAGACATTTCCTTTCTTCCTCTCATTCTTAGCGCCACCTCCTCTGGGACCAAAAGTCTTGATGGGAGTTTCCCGGGCCCCACCTTGCCTTTACCCAAGTTATGGGATGCAGTTCTGAAGGGTGCCAAGACAGGCCCAGAAACTCTTCTCTCGATTTGCCTCCTTCATGCCAGCACTAGGTACGGCTATAATCTAACCTAAAGTGAGTCCCTATTTGCTAAAATAAAAGAGTGCAACCTTCAAGTGCTCGTTCATTTCTTTTAACCACCACTTTTCAACATTAAGGATTATTAACTTTAATGCCATTGGTGAGAAACTTTATTATGTTTTCAAGAAATTGCTTTAAATCAAAACTGCAGATAAGGCATTTTTCTCCCCTCAGAATTACATGGTTGTGTTGGCAACCAGCAGGAATCCATTTGAGCAATAGAATTACCACCTCCTGGAGGTGAAAAATGGGACAAAAGCAGGAGGAGTGTCTCTTCTTAAAAGTCAAGGGAAAAAGGGCAAAACAGGAAGGAATGGAAGCCCCAGGAATGGGAAAAACTAAACAATCTGCTGTTGACTTAAGCCTTAAGGGAAATTATCCTAAGATAAAATAGCAGCAGCCTTGCTGTACAGAAAATTTACAGCAAAGCTGCAGAAATCAGGGACAGAAAAAGACAATCTCCCCTTTTCCATTCCAATCACAGTCCAAGTCCAATATCACTGTGAGATTGTGAGGTCTCGGCGAAATCAGCAGAGCTGGACTATTTGACGTCAGTAAATTGACCTCGTGTTTCAATGGCAAAGAGGCTGTAGCAGTTTTCATGAGCATGAACGTTCACATGGCTACAATGTTTTTCCAGAATGAGCTATAACTCTTTAAAGGTAAAAGACAAAAAATGAATAGAGATATCCCTGTCTGAAATTATGATACTTGCAAGAACTTTTTAGTGCCAGGAGTACAATACACACTTGGCTTCTAATTAAATATCATGAGCATGTGGAAACTTAAAAAAAATGTGTCATGCGGTCAAGGTTTACGAAGAAAAACAATCTTCCGATTCTAGGTCTGTTTTCCTCCCACAATTAACAAAAAGTTTACATAGGTGTGCAAGAGTCAGCAATACATGCATGCCAACATTTGTATAAATGTTTTATCCTAATAACAAAAGAGGATTTTGGTTTTAAGTTGACATTTCATTTTAAAGATTTTGCAAAATAACTCTCTGCTGGGCTGATCTGCTATCCTATTAAAGCTTACAAAGACTTTTTATCAGCGTTATAAAGCCACTGAAAATAAAGACACTTTAATGGACACTACATTAACTATGGTATTCTGAACATGGTGCAGCAGTATAGACCAGTAATATTTCTTCTTCGTGTAAATGTACAGCACAGTATAGGCAGTACGCATGGATAGTCACAAATCCCTAGCATTATGCCAAGATGACAGAGTACTTGTCTTTTTTTGTTCTTGTGCTGTAATTTATCTTAAAAAAAATGGACTCAGGTTTTCCTGCATACTACGAAAAGTGTCCAAGAGAATGTCATAATGGCATTACTCCTGCTAGAAAAGCTAATCTACTTTACACTGTCCTCCTTTACGAGGCACTGTCACTTCCCAGAAACAAAAGTATCCACACAGCACTCGCTGAAAATAAGTTGTAAAGCACTGTCAGCTGCTCTGCAGAAAAATGTCAATTATATCACAGGCTTTTCTTTCCTTAGCTTACAATATATGTAATGTTTGATGAAAACTGTGCCATGGCCTCATTTAGACCCACAGGATACAGACATTATGCCATTCTTGATGGTGGAAAGAGACCATATACACAGTAATAAGGATCCAGGAGAGCGGCCCTCTTGCAGCAACCAGGTACTTGCACACAATGATATCCACAGACAGTGCAGTACCATAATTTTGCATAGCATACTATTTCCTCTTCAGTAATGCACAGCACTGGTTGTCATTTTAACACTAGAAGTATTTCAGCCTTTCATACCAACACTTACCCAAGCTGCCTGATTTTATTCTTAACTTTGTCTTAAAATCATTTTAACTGATGTCTTTATTTTTTGTATTTCCCAAGCAAGATTTAGGGTATCTCAACAAACTTTTATACTGACTACATTGCAAAAATAAACTTTAGTAATTAAAAAGATTCCAAATATCAGATGGAAAATCCGTAAAGTTCATCAAATACAGACTTGCTCATACGCATGCACCAGTACCTTTTGTATTTGTTTCCACCTATTTCTTCTCTAGACAGAATCTTTAATTCCCAGTTTTGTGGCATCCCAGTGGCAAAGATGACTTGTTCACAGAATAAACACCCACTTGCTCTTGTTTTTTGTTCATTCCCATTTCTCAAAAAATAACATCTTCATACCAAACAAGTTTGTAAAGGCTAAGGGTGGTTAAGTAATTTAGTTACAGGAAATACATTTTTACTATTTTACAGAACACACAAGAACATAAGGACTATATAGAACTTAATGTCTGGAATTCAATCATACTAGAGTAATGTCAGAGAAACTACCCTTACTGAAAAATTTATTGTTTGTCATCTTTGAATCTGAGCTGTTCTTTCACGAGGGTTTTTCCACACGCCTAAATATAGAAGCTAAAGGACATGACCAGATAAGAGGAATTTAGCTATACCTCTAGTAATTGGTGGTGTTAACTGCCATGGTATGCAGTTCTGAATAGCTTATTTTGGGTCCTAAAAAAGGGGATTAAAAAATCCAAAACAGTATTTTTTGTCATTTTTAGAATAGAGTTATAAGCTACCGAATTATTCTATTGGCATAAACGTTTCTTTTATGTTTTCCAGCCAGCTAAGATGTTCCTATATGGCACATTAAATGGTAAGAGGAGCAAGAGGTAAGGCAAAAAAAATACTGAGAGAAAGGACATTGCAGACAACAGCCTTGGCATGAACTGAAAGGAGATAAATAGTCATCGTTGAGCACAATAAGTGCCTTCAGTATCTCTCAAGATTTATATCGTATTTGTAAGTATCTACAAACCCAAATCTGCTCAAGATTCCTAATAGGTAGAGTGACTTTATCTGGTCTAAGCCTTACATAAAACCTTACTGTGCCCAAATACAGGATAATACTCCACAGCCTTTTCACTTGGCCTGCTTGCGTTTGTCCTATATTTTTTAGAAAGTAGAACAATCTTGATGTTGGGGGTCTCAGATCAGTTGCTGCTCCTAACTTGTAATGCAGCCTACTGCAACCAAAGGAATCTACATCACAATAAAGTTACACCGAGAAATAAGATGCCTTCTAGCCTGCTGAGGTTGGGTGGCTTTCTTCTTTTTTCTTTTTTTTTTCTTTTTTTAATGGTTTCTCCAGATCTTTTAGTTGAACTATAACCTATGCAGTGCCAAATGTTAGTACTGTTCCTGACAATTTAACAATGCTTAGTTTAGAGCTTTCCAATGATTTTAAAAATATTTTCTGGTTAAGACTACATATCTGCCCCTTTGAACGTCTGTTTAGAAGCAGAACACTGGTAGAGAGAGAATTACTCTGGTACACAGAAAATGTCTCCTCTTTCAATGTATCACATAAGCTGGTATTTTTTTGAGAAATAGTGATGAACAGATAAACTTAAAACTTCTATCAACACTGTTCTGTTGATTCTGATCATGAGTCAAAGAAAAGCCAGTGGATTCCAGTAATGTATATCCTGATGTTATAACACACCCTTTCACTAAACTTTTATCAAAAGCATTCCCATCAGATTCCAGTTTACATTACAAGAACACATCTGCCATGTTCTGTAAAATCAGTCAATTCAATTTAGTTTTCAATGTATTATTTTACACAATGCTTTTCTAGATGTTTTCTTCCAGGGACTTACATTTCAGAGATCAGCAATGGACTTGAAAGGAAAATGCTGGTAGAAGACTTGAGCATGAACATATGCTGCACAAGCACACACACATCTACACTTCTATAATTGCTCCATCATTTCATTCAAAACTATATTCCCTCTACCCAGACCTCCAAATAAATCCGCAAATAGCAAGGGCAAAAGACGTTAAAGTCCAGTATCTGATTTTCTCTCTGTTAGAGTAAGCTCTTCCCTATGAAGAGTTGGCACCATTCAATTCAGGCTGCGCACTGCTGCCATAAATGATAAAATGTCCTATGAAGGAATGTGAATCCACATCCCTATATATTCGATACATTTAAATCAGGTCATATAGTCACTGTTATTAATTAGAAACAGTGTTGAAATAAAAACATTTTAAATAAACCCAGGGACTGAATGTTAAAGCTGTCATTTTTTACACGGCCTCATGATTCAAGGATTAATGGACCTTAAAACAACCATAAACCACCGAGGCCTCTGTTCTGGTTTAGAAGAATAAGAATAGTTTTATTTCTGCTTCAGTCTGCCAGTCTTAAATTCATTGTGTGTCAGTGGGCACTGTAAACACTTTTAAGTATTTTGACATTGTGGTATAAGATGCTACTAATCTGTTTCCTGCCTGACCTTCACCAGTTCTGTGCACCTTGCGATTCACAGAAAAAAGAAAAGTAAGCAAACTAATGAAAAAGATATATATAATGCATACACTATACCTGCACACACAAATACTGCTATATAAAACTGAAGTAATATTGGAAATATTTAGACTTCACTTTACAAGAACTCTGTCACAGAAGCCTCTTCTGTACCTATTTTTTTCAATTACAACGTTTTATTGTATCTGTTAATGGATGTAAGGTATAACACAAAGGGTTAGAGTATTTTTGAGGAAGAAACTTTTCAGATCAAAAGGCTGCAGGTTTGAAGTAAGATCAAGTACGCAGACTACATTCCTGGAAGGCCAACAAGATGAAGTAATCGCTAATATTCAACAACAAAAAAATATAACAATATTCAGCACTACAATCATAATGGATGCTTGGAGTTGTGATTACACTGGAATTCAAGTATGCAGAGTTATCACTCGATACAGCAGTGGGATACTAAACTAAACAAAATAATGACTGATAAGCAGAAAAAAAAAATATTATTTTATCTATTTTTAACCTTATCTGAAATGAAGGTCAGACTTTCTGTGGTTTAAGATCAGAACAACAAAACTGGAAACTTGGAAGGTTTCAAATTCCAACTCTCTGTCTTGTAGCTGACTTTCTGACTGCCTCTAAAAACGGTGCTTGACCAGGTTTTACTTCAGTCACACAACCTGGAAAACTGGGAACAGAAAGCAACTTCATTTAAAGCAAATGCAGCATGCGAGCGAAGCTTAACTTGGTACATAAAGTACCCATTAATTTTCACTATTTTCTAGTATATATAATGCCTTTCTCTCAACTGCTCGTTAGCTTGGAACTGTAGTGCACCAGCTAAAGAGAACTTTGTTTCATGAACTGTTTGACTGACTTCTTTCCCCAAGGTTTTACTGCACCTATTTCAAATGTTACTTGGCTATCAACTTATTTTTCTAATTTCTCACAAAAGAACATCAAAAAACAAAAAGAACAAAATAAGATCAGGAGGAAACATTACAGCTATTAGAATGACACGCCATAAATGTTTAGCAATTAACGTGACTGGGACCTAAAGTTTATCACAGAGTCTGTACTTGCTACACAAAATAATCTTATGTCTCTGGCTTAGAAATAAAAAATAAATGGATTGCTATTATAAGATACATAATAAATACTTTTTTTCATTCACATTCTGAAGTAATTTAATCTTCATCATCAGAAAAGAGCCAAGTGGTTTGTTTTGAGTATAAACAAATAACTTGTTTTTAAAAGCAATTTTACTATTGATGATTTACTTATAGATAGACGTACATAGACTTCTCTCCCTACGAATCCACCTATCAAGGTAACTTTTGCTATAAACAGCATTTTAAAATTATCACATAAAAAACTATCAAGCACTAAATTAGAAAAAAACAGAATTTTGAAAGTGATAGTTAAATTTATGAAGCAATTCTGCTACACTCAGAGGCTTGCTGCTTGACATGCAAGCAAATTCTAGGGTGTACATTTGCCATGCAGGTGAACCTCTACATGGTATTAAAAGGTAGGAGAAAGGATGAAAGCAACAAAGGCTGCACAATTACAGCCCTGTGCAGAACACATGTACTTTGGACTTAAGCTTGTTTGCATGACTAATAGAGATAATATTGAATGTCTTTTCCCATCATTTCAATTTTTTTTTTTTGGCTCAGTGCCTTTTTTGCTACCTCCAAGAGCTGTTAATTTTGTTCACTGCTGAGCAAAAGTCAAAGTCAGAGTCTAAACAGCTTGTAATGAGTTTTCAATGGCCCATCTCACTGAAATTGAGGGCAAAGGAGCAGCAGACTTAGACACTGTCAGCCCTCTGGATTTATTATTGAGGGAGCAACGCGTTCGGTAGAAAATACATAGAGGAGGGGTTGGGAATTCTGTCAGTTTTGCATTAAGCCTTTAACAGAGATCCGTATTACTTATGTAAATAACTTGACAACACATATAAACACACAGAAATCAATGTAATGTAGTTCAATTAACTGTGAGCTAGATTGCTAGTAGAGTACGTTGCAGTAACTTTATTTGGCAGCCACTTAGTACTGGAAGTTTTAAGTCCTGCTCCAGAAAAGTGATTAATACTTTGCTAAATACCTTAAAGTCATGGAAACCAGGGGTTAAAGGGTGCTTAGCACTGATAAGGAGTCAGTGATAATTTTGTGAGTCCTTAGTGACCACTTTTATGGTCTGTACAAAAAGGGTTATCTTTCACCTCTGCATCTGTGATGCTGATGTTTGTGAGCCTGTCAGACTTCACCTGCTGCTACAGGGTTCTCGAAGTTTACATAGTTCTGTCTCATCAAGTATACACTTGAATATATTTCACTAACCTCTACATAAGCTATATGCTTCTTAGTTTTTCTGCTTTATGTTTTAATTGTGGGGTGTTTTTTTTGTTTCCTACTAGTGCTCTTACAGATTGTGAATCCTATTGCTTCATTTTCACTGAATCTTTGACTGAACATTACAGATGTAAGCTTGATCTAACAGCTCTATTCTTTCAAAAACAAGCAATAAAGCTACTATTAGGGCTTCTAAATCCAGGAAAGAGTTCTCAACAGAGAACTCTGTATTTATAACTACAATTCTTTCTTTTCCCTGGAAACTTGTGATTGAGTACATGCTATGAAGGAAGTCAGGCTTTATGGATAGATGGGTGAAGAGTAGTACTGTAAGATTTTTAAATACTGTCTGAAGGAGTAGTCCCAGAAAAGAATGCATACAAGAAGCAACACGGAAGAACAGTGGATGAGGTAGAATAGTATCAATGATTTATCGGTCCTTATTTGGAATGATCTGAAAATCCATTTACAATTTCACACATTGTAAAGTCTGTTACCTCAACCTTTCACCAATCAAGCCTTTCATTTTACCACAAATACTCCGCATTCTATATACGCACACTTCACGTCTTTTCTTTTTTCTTATAGTTACATACTCATAAAGAACAGCGCTCCTGTGATATTTTATGCTACTTTTTTATGCACCAGTACTTACGCAGAGAATAGCACTGAGGAAAAGTTAACAATTAAACATGTAAGGCTTTGTTTGGCTTGATGTCATTTAGTTTACTGTCAACAAAGAATCACCTCCAAATCGCATAAACATCTGATGCAACATCAACATTACTATGTTTCAGTCCTGTAACGGCATTACATAAAATATCCTCACTACCTTTACCAAAAAGGTTTTACTATTGTAAAAATTATAATCATGTACATATTGAAAAATATTTACACGTCTTTTTTATCAGACAGTGCCAAAGTTGCATGGCCTGCGTCCACTATCTCCAGTTTTTCAGAGTCCACCAAAACTCTGGATTTGCCTCTGACATGGCTGTGAGAAAGAAATTTATCAGAGAAGAGATTAACAAGTATTCAGGTGAAACTGGAGGCTATGGCATAACTTTTGCTCTCAAGTGTAGCTTCATCAGTTACCTTATTTTCCAATAAGTTTAATCAAAGAATTTCAAATCCAGTGCAACACACAACCGTTTCCTCTGAGGTCCAGGTTCATGCACTGAGTAGGCTGGACAACTCTGATCCCTAGCATCCTTCCAGCTCCCCACAACTTATCTAGGTACTCACAAGTAAAGTATATTAGAGTTGTCATTTGCTTACTGTAGTGATGTGCCCTATTACTGGTTCTTTTCAAAAAGAAAAAAAAGGCAAAGTGAAGTTCTTTAACTCCCAGACAATGTATTGTTCATCTCCAAAGGCAGGGAGAGACTGAAATGTCTTTTAAGAAGACAAATTAACAATATTAAGAGGACAAGAAAAATTTGTGCCATGTGATTCAATATCGCACAAAAGCACAAGGAAGAATTGTATGGAGTCAGTAATACATGGGTAGAAAATCACATGATTTAGTATAACTTACTGGGAATATATTCAACCCATTTGTATTCAGCATTATTGACAAGCATTATATTCAGGTAATTGATGTCTAAATGCAAATGAATGAGAACACTATAACATCAGCAACAGAATTCACTATGGAAATACCACTACACTGAGAACAAGTGGACAGAATATGTAGCAGCAAAGAGAGAAGTGTTGACAAAAGGTACTCAAAAACACAGTAAGAAAAGAAAACTTAACTGAAGGAAAAATATTTTACAATGTTGCTAAGTCTTTCCAAATAGATTATGTCAGTCTATGTGTTCCCATTAAATGTCTTAAATTTTGCAAACAAGCATCTTCTAAGAAACCATATACTTAGTGTACTTTAAATTTTAAATTCAAATTCTTTTACTGGCAAAAATAATGCATAACATGTATTTGGTAGTGCCAGATAAAAGGGTTTGTATAGTTTGAGAGGAATGTCACATCCATCCTCTTTTGCGTATGCATCACATAATAGCCTGTTTTATATAGGACATAAGACCTTTTCAAAAAGGGCCTTGAATGAATAATGTACTACAGAGTTGTGTATGTCATCACATATAATAGAAGAATCTCTTGCACCATGTATTAGTGAGGATAGATCTCCTCTGCAATTCTATCATCACATAAAACACCTTCCAAAATTGTCAGTCAGGTCAGACCACGCATTTCAATTTTTCATAGCAATATTTTCAGTTTTCCTTCCTCTCACTTTAAGTATTGTCAGTAGGACTTCAGATACTTGTGCACACCATTTGGCAGAGAAAGTAAAGTACAGAACAGCAAATCATTTCAATAGTGGCTGTCCCTTCTGTATCTTCCCAAGGATGCTAATTTGGATTGCACAGTCTAGTTCACAATAACATTTATTTCCCATCTATACTAAACTAAGGAACAAGCAAAGTGCAACATATTATTCCAGATGACTTTCAGCACCTCAAACAGTGAAAAGGGATATGTCCTCATGTCATTACAAATCAAAGGAGTGCATGAGTTTTTCTTCTTCTCAAAGCCTTAACACCTCTAGTTTCCCAAGCAGAAATTAAAATACCACTTCTGTGCTGAAAACCCACATAATTCTAGGAGCAAAAAATTTGGCCCTAAACTTGCATTTCACTATTATGCCTATGTCGAAAAGCTCCATTTTTTTCCACGGAACAGTGAACATTTATACAATCATTAAAAGCTCATCTTGCACCATATTTTTATCCTTCTCAGTTTTAATACATTTTTATAATTGCATTGAGGATATTCTAACTCTGTTTTTAGTGCAACAATAAAATTTATGAACCATGACAAACGTATCATACCAAAGACCACCCGAAGAATAACAATGTGCATGTCAATAGAAGAAACCTCGGCTTCTGTTTCATAGGAATTTAGGATTTGGGGAGGGGGATGAAAAACACCTAAGATAGTATTCCCTTGATAACTGTGAAATGGTAACAAGATCACACATTTTTTTTCTAAGCAAAATGAAACATGTGGTGGTGTAAAAGACAATTTTTTACAAACATGCTGTGTAGACAAGTTTAGTTGTAATGAGATTTTGAATTAAAAAAATCTAGTTCATGTGCAGATTTTACTGATTTCATCATTGTGCTTTCTGTATAATAAATGTGATATCTAACTACCTTACAGTTCTTGCTGCACAAGACCTATTTCCAAACCTATTTCCAATACTCCTATTTTTACCTGTGCAAATTTCTGCACGGTCCCCACTCCTTCACCACAGTTGCTGACAGCCTACCGTATTAGCCTGTTAGAGAGAATATTCTCAGAAGTAAATGGTTTTCAACAAGAAAACCCTTGGAACCAAATCTTGTTTTCACATCATATTATTGATTAGAAATGCATTGAAACATGCGATCACTAAAACACACAGATGAGAAGTCCTAAAATTTACTAAATTCTAATGATGTTTAAAACAAGTATTTTCTAATTAAACATGGTGTGTATTTGAGAGTGTATGTATATTTCCAGAGTTTCCTTGGTGTGTCACAATACAATACCATATTTTTAAAATAAATCACAAAAATGAGGGCGTAGGGAAAATCCATTTCAATACTTAAAGTTCCCAGATTATTCTAAGTCTCCAAATAAGAATAAAGAAATAAATAAACAAAATAAGAAATATCCTGATAGGTTCATGCGAAAGTACAGATAATCTACCCAGTTTTTTTAAACAGTTATTGTGACAAAACGGATTGAAAAGGTATTATAGATACAAGAATACATAAATGAAATGCATCCCACTGGAAAAGCTTTTTTGCTCACATTGTCATTTACAGCTTCTGAATTAATAGACCAAGAAAGGCACCACAGGCACCAACAAAATGCAGTAAAACCATTGGCAGTCAGTGGTGTCTCAAAGTTTAATTCCCCTGGGGAGAAAAGGACACTGCCTAATCTGTATTCAGTCCTGACATTGTCCACATCTGATATGGAACATTAGCTACTAACTCTCTCAATAGACTAGTGTCCTTCAGTTTATATTACTTTATGTTAATAGTAGAAAAATTACACACAACATCATTTATCATTGTTACACTGTACTATACAACCCATAGCTTATTTTAATATATTTATTTACCCCTAAGAGGTATAGAAATTTAAATATATATCTCTAAATCTATATAAATTTAAAGATAAACTTATAGTGCCAGAACTAGTGCAGAGCTGCAAAAGTGATATCCCTCAAAAATGTATTTTAATTGTACATATAATCTTGTGAACGATCACATTGCTTTAATACGAGAAAATCACATTATTTGTGTTATAAATCTTACAGAATCAGTACATAAGACAATGTTGTACTTTAATCATAATTTATCTTTCGATTTTTTTTTCCCAGTTCCACTACAGGCAGCAGCTCTATTGCTCAATTTTCACACCCTCCTTCTCTCTCAGCTATCTGCCCTTACATTATTTACCTAGTGCTCAGGTAGGCAAGCTCAGTCCTCCTTTAAAGTAAAAAACCAATGCAGTTCATGAATCAACACAGAACCAGGATTTATTTTTTTCTGGATCATAATCTACATCTGAATGCATCTAAATTTCAATTAGTCTGTTTAAATACACTCTTGCAGTCAGTGATGTGTGCTGTTTGCTTGGGCTATCCAGAAAAGAAAAAAGACAGGAATGACGAAGAAGAGAAAGAGAAATCTATACTCTATTAAATATATATTACTTTAACTTTAGTTTTTAAAATCTAGATGTCAAAAAGCTTGATTAAAGATGGATCTATTTTTCAGAAGGGGTAATTATCTCCAATCCTCCAACCACATCAAATTTCAGGTAATAATTCCTACATAAAATTCAAAAATATTTTTTTTGCTAATGGGGACTGGTTTTATTTCATTTCATGCAGAAACATTGATTCTAATTTAAAGATTCAAGTAATGCAAAATATAACACGTAGCCACAAATACCTTTTTTCCCAAGAGTTAGTACCCTTCCTATTATAAATTTGTGCAAATCCAGCATCCACTCTTTGGATCTTATGCCACTCGAACTTCCTCCATCATGCTTCAGTGCTGTAGAATAACTTGTCAAAGTCTGAGTGACTTTAGAACAATTACTCCAGATTAAATGGAAGCTAAGTAGAGTGACTGACAACACTAGAATATATTTGGATGGTGAACACCCTTTGGTTTTACTGCTTACCAATGAATGTTTTTGCTAAATTGCACTGAAAACTAAGAGAAAAACAAGCAAACCCCTCATACATATGATTATTAAGAATACTGTACCCTGTCTCTACAAATATTCAATGAGATATTTTCTCAAGTCAGGTGGTTTCAGAGAGCTTTACTGAGCAAGAATACTCAGACATTTCCCAGGTACAAACGAAGTTCAGATTCTGACACCCTGTTGAATATTGCGGCATTTGTCAAGAAATCATGACCACAGCTTCCTTGTGGCAAGGAGAGCAGGTTACGAAAGAACTTCTTTTGCCATAAAACACAAGAAGGATCAGATCCTTAAACAGTCAGAATTTCCATTTCACAGCATTTTTTCTCAAGTAAGAACAGAGTGATAAATTCAGTATTTGACCTTAGAATTTGTAGGGCAGTAACAAAAGAATATATTCTATCCAACAATATTTTTAATCTATTTTAAAGTAAAGAGACATGTTCATGCTTAAGATTGCTTTGAACTTTTTTGTAGCTAAAAAGCAACTTCAGTCACACTTGGATAATGT